>NC_064615.1:1103441167-1103741167 GCF_023898315.1 Schistocerca nitens | reverse complement strand
TTACTCTAATTTAAATTGAGTTCTTGAACTTTATTCTCAGTTACTGAAATATTGAAGCAGAAGGAGACGTGCAGGAAAGAAAAACTGGAGATACTATGGGAAATTTGCATTTGCAAAACAAGATGCTGAAATAGCAGGTGGGGGTTTATAAGAATGTCTCGGCTGACATTAAGAAATTTCGAATATCAAATCAATGTCTACTAAATTTACTCTTTGTTATTAATCATAAGTACCATTAGGGATTAAATCATTTGGGATGTAAGTATAAGAACTTCAGTGTTAAGATGGACAATTTTTAGATCTTAGCTGCACTCCTTGAAAAGAAAATGCTGTAGGACAGAGTGAATATAAGTATGCTGTCAACTTGTTTGTGGCCCAGTAACTATGGCAAGATGTGAGAAAACGTGTGCACTGAATGTGCTGAGAAGTACAGTTCATGTTTGGCCACAGCACAGCTGCCCAACTCCAAAAATGCTGCGAGCATGCAATAATATGTACCATCTGATGACAGTGATTCAAAGCTGGCCATGTTAAATAAATATTGAAAAATAATACAAAAGGCAGCTGATAGCAGTAATTTCTGGAAACCTCTATTCATGACGCTCACAGTGTCCCATATCTATAATGGATAGACCATAAAGTTTTAAAACTGTTTTGGTTCCTGTCAGATTATTTTAGTAGGAAAATAATAAAACTATTGTGGCCATTGTTGAAAACTTCCATGAACATTTGGCAGATTTAGTGATAAATGATTATTATTTCTTATAAATTTTGATTAAAATAACTTGGTGGCTGACAAACAAACTATGGCAGTGCGGGGTTGTTGGTTGTATACAACATTCCACATGCTTAGAATGAGCAACAGTTGCATATGCAGTGCAAATGGAGCAAAACATACATCCAGAGACCACTGTGACATGCGCCTAGTGACAGGAGCTTTTAGGACGAGTCTGGTGACTAGCATCCTGGTGGAGGCCAGAGTCCTTCCATTGCAGGTTAGACGTGCACAACTGCTGGCCAGTTACATTGCACACTTTCGTAGTTGCACATCCAAATTGCTGCCTTTTTTTTTTACCCACCCACGGCAGTTCATCTCCTGCATCAGCAGCCGAGGTCAGGGCTTCCAATTGCAGTTTGCGTCTGATTCCTTGTTTCCGATCTGCAGTTCTTGCCTTTACCACCTATACCTGAGGTCCATCCGCATACACCTCCATGGTGTACACATAGGCCACGGCTTCGCCTGGACCTTTCACATAGTCCTAAGGACTCAGTTAACCCTGCAGCTCGCCGCTGCCACTTCCTCTCAATGCTTGACATGTACCGAGGCCATGAAGTAGTTTACACTGACGGCTCAATGGCTGATGAGCACGTTGCCTTCACATATGTCCATGGAGGACATATTGAACAGCATTTCTTGTCCGATGGCTGCAGTATTTTCATTGCCGAGCTGGTGGCTGTATCTTGTGTTTTTGAGCACATTCGTTCATGCCCTGGGGAGTCATTTATCTTGTGTACTGACTCCTTGAGCAGCCTACAAGCTGTCAACCAGTGCTATCCTTTGGTAGCATCCATCCAGGAATCCATCTATGCCCCAGTAACGGTCCCGTTGTTAAGTGGTGTTTGTGTGGACCCCAGGACATGTCAGACTCCCAGGCAATGAACTTGCCAACATTCTGCCCAAACAGGCTACACGGAATCCGCTTCTGGAGATGGACATGTTTGAAACTTACCTTCGTTCTGTCTTATGGTGCAGGGTTTTTTGGCTTTGGGAGGCGGAATGGCATAACAGTATGAACAACAAACTGCGTGTCATTAAGGAGACTGTGAATGTGAGGAAATTTTCCATGTGGTTGTCTCACAGTGAATCAGTTGTCATCAGCCGGCTCCGCATTGGCCATACATGGCTAATGCATGGTTACCACCTCTGTCGTGAGGATCGCCCTCGGCGTCGCTGTGGCTCACCAATGACAGTTGTCCACCCCTTGCAGGACTGCTCACTTTTAGCTGCTCTGCGGTGGACTCTTAACTTTCTCAGCACCCTACCTTCAATGTTGGGTGAGAATGCCTCAACAGCAGCTATAGTTTTACTTTTTATTCATGAGGGTGGGTTTTATCATTTGATCTAAGTTTTGGCGCATGTCCTTTGTCCCTCTATGTCCTCCACACTAGTGCTTTTAGGATGGAGGTTTTAATGTGTTGCAGAGTTTCTGCCTTCTCCTTTTTTATTCTCATGATCAGCCAGGCATGGTAACCTGCTCTCTTGTTTTCATCTCTTCTACATGTTTCTTGTGCCTCTGTATTTTTCTTGTCTGATTTTGTCCATTTTAGTGTTTTTTTGCCCTTTCATTTTTGTGGTTTTCTCCTTTCATCCAGCTGAGCTGTGTTTTGTATGTGTTGATTATTTTACTCCCACCCTTGTGGAATTATTTTAATCGGAACGAGGGACAGATGACCTAGCAGTTTGATGCCCCCCCCCCCCCTTTCAAACCAACCAACCAACCAACCAACTGTACATCCAGATTATTTTTATTGTTGTCGTCGTCAGTGGTAGTGAGAAGTATGTTAGCGGCAGTGGTGGTCAGAGAAGCAGTTAGTTCTTCCCTTCCCGTGCATACTAGTGTGCCAGAGAAAGTTGGTGGTGCGTAATAAATTAGTGATTATGGCAGGCACATAGTTCCAAGAAAGAAGTGCAGTTGGCTGATTACTAGCCACTGCCATGACCACAGAGTTATTTTAGTTAAGGTGTAGTGTAGTTGTGAGAAACCAGTTCAAGTTGAACTATGATCTGCGCTCTCAATACAAGACATAAATATGACTTTCGTGTAAACTTTGACTCCTTACCTAGGATCTAACAAAGTTATGTAGTATGGTGTGAAGACATTTGAAAAGCTCCCATTTAACATACAGCAAGTAAGCGATTATCTCAGCCAAACCAAAAGAAAATTTAAAACATACTTCATTAGTAACTCCTTTCCCTGATTATCTTAGTTCAAGGATTTGAATCCTCCTTTAGCTGGATGGCAAAGTGTGTTGTAAACTTTCCTTTGTAATTACAAATTTAGTTTTCTGTTTGAAAAATACTTGATCAACCAAGTAAATAGGTTGCTCCCAATAACACAGCCTGCAGCTGTCTAATATACCTGTAGTAGCTGCAGCTTTCTTTCTAATTCACTAGAACACATTTAACTGGCATAAACAGAACTAGCATTAAGCATTATTGTTATAGTTTATTGTTAATGTAGTGTACGGCTTAAGCTGTGTTTGGTTATCTTTTGTTCCGTAGCCCCATAGTTTCACTTTCTTAATTGGATGTACAGAATATGATGAATGAGTGGAAGAAAGCATTATTTGTTTGAAATTGTGATGCTATATTTATTTATGTCTAGCCTCATTAATAAGTGTGTATATTGTGAAGATGCTTTTAGAATGCTTAATGCCTTGAAGATGCACCTACAAAATGACCGTCTGTAAACGCTAACATCACTGTCTCCAGCTGCCCACTTACAATGTGAATGCAATACCTGATCAGATTAGCTTATTATGTGTTTCACCAGTTGACAATTTAATATTTGCGCAAATGTAGGAGCTTTTACTCCTAGGTACTTCATTTGAAATTGATTTGCACCTCATTGATGAAGCAGTGGTGTACGCTAAATACAAAATTCATATTACTGATCTGTACATTCTTAATTCTTTTCTAATTTAACATTAGTGATGTTATTCTACTTATGTTTGTTCTTTCCATTATTGCCAGGTTCAATCAAAAGATGTTCAGTAATTCATTCAACATACCTTTGATTTATTTTCAGAAACACACCGCAAATCCAGTACCACACCAGCACATGACTACAGAATTGCACAACCAAATGTTCTCTGCCACCATCCCGTATGTTCTGGGATGGTTACTAAGGATAGGCCGTGGCCAATACCCAAGATCTTTATTTCATATTTTACCATCTGTGCCAAATTAATGTATCTGTAATATACAGGGTGTGTCAGGAGGAAAGATACATGCATTGAGAGGTGCTACTAGTGGCGATTCTGAACAAAGAACTCCTAATAAACATATCCCTTTTCTTTACCGTTTCCGGGTAAACTAATGAAAACAAATAGGAACGGAAACATGTAGCATCGTCCTTACTAACCGTGTCAGTACGCAGTTCACTTGCACATGGTGCAATTGTTTACCTCAAGTCTCAATCCCCCCCTGCGGGTTCAGGGGTAACAATAGGCTCGTGGTAGTCCTGCCTGTCGTAAGAGGTGACTAAAAGGAGTCTCAAAAGTTTCTGCCTTATATGATGGTCCCCTCTCGGGTTTGACCTCCATCTTTCCAAATTCTTCCGAAGAGTGAGCCAATTGGGGAAGGGCGCCTTACATGGTGCATTGTATCCGTCGTGCATTGAGAACTTTAGTCAGCTTTCTCATCGTCACAATGCTGTCCCGCTCGTTTTCCATCTCTTGGGCGAGGATACGTCCCTGGGTGCGATTACCACTATGCACTGTGCAGTGTTGCTTTTTGCAGAGACAGTGACCATGGACGTATTTGCACTTAATATCCAGTAGCCAGTACGTTGTGGTGGGGCCGCCATGTACCCTGTTCGTTCTAGCCCCCTGACAACACAAGGATCGCTCTGCTGATGCCTGCTCCGTTAACTCCCCACGTATGCCAAGGCATAGATGCCCATCCCTCTGGGGCATTGGAACTTCCGGCAATGGCCATCCTGCTGGGTGGCCTTTGCTGCGGTTGGGTGGTACCCGTGGGGAGGCCCCCTGGTCAGAATGGGTGGCTTCAGGGCGGATGGCATGCGATGTAGGGTAGTCAGTCATCTCTTGCTGGTGGTGAAACACCAGCAGTGTCTTGAGTGATTATGAGCTAAATTCAATGCACAGAAGTACAACCTCAAATCGTTCCCCTCCCTGGTGACACCATGGGAGGAACGTCAGGCTAAGGATGGCAGCGGATCTTATTTGCCCTGGTACCTTATATGTTCGAGAGCTGATGGAGAATCTTTCATGACGATGAAGCCTCAGTTTTTAGTTGAACATTTAGAGGACAAGTTCTGGGAGGTGGAGGGCTTGTCCAAAATGAGATCTGGGTCAGTCTTAATCAAAACAGCATCCTCTGCCCAGTCATGGGAGTTAATCACTTGTGACAAGCTGGGGGATGTTTCTGTAACCATCAGGCCCCATAACAGTGTAAATATGGTCCAGGGTATCATATTTCACAGAGACCTTCTTTTTCACTCTGCCGATGAGCTGCGCACCAATTTAGAGCGGCAAGATGTACATTTCATCCGGCATATCCACGGGGTCCGAGAGGTAATCAGATTGCTACTGGTGCCTTCAACTTGGCCTTCGAGGGTGAGACACTGCCCAAGAAGGACAAGGTGATGGTCTACCAGTGTGATACAAGGCCCTATATCCCTCCCCCAATGCGGTGCTTTAAGTGCTGGAAGTTCGGCCATATGTCTTCCCACTGTACTTCCCGTCTCACATATCGAGATTGCGGGCACCCATCACATCCCGATACTCCATGTGCCCCGCCTCCCATCTGTGTCAACTGCGGAGAGCATCATTCACCTTGCTTGCCAGAATGCAGGATCTTACCGAAAGAGCAAAAAATCATGGAATATAAGACAGTGGACCGACTGACCTGTACTGTGGCTAAGAGGAGATATGACAGACTACATCCTGTTCAAATGACATCTTCATATGCCGCTGCTACAACAACCGTGTTAGCCCCATCAGTTCAGCGAATTCCAGCCAAATCACTGAGCCATACAACTCCACATGCCCCCTTGCCCATGGGGGGCACTACCCACCCTGTTGCTCCTGCACCGCCTACCTCGGGAGCAACACCTCCCCCACCCATCGGAGACATCCGTCCCCACTTCTAAGCCGGAGAAGCATCCAACTTCTTCGGCTCCTCTAGCTCGCAAGGGGTCCCTTGTGTCCCTCCCTTCCCAGGTTTCCACAAGCGGGAAGGATGACGCCCGGCAGTGGCATAAGTGCCCACAGGCAGCTGGTTGTAGGGCTTCATGGTCTCCTCCGTCCCGGAGACTGAATCGGTGAAGCCCTCCCAGCCAGTGAAACCCAAGGAGCAGCGAGAGAAGTCCAAGATAAAGACCCATCCTAAGACCAAGGAACTTGCGGTGGCACCCTCCCCCCCCCCCCCCCCCCTCCCAAGGCAGCCTTAAAGCTCTGCGTCTGAGGATGACATGGAGATCCTGGCGTCCGCAGAGCACCTAGATCTCGCCGGTCCCTTAGACACAATGGATAGCACTTGCACAGGTGCTCAATCAGTGACAGCAGGTGAATCAGCGGCGTAATCTGCCTCCCCAGTCCCTTCCATATCTCAGCCATGCACAATGTCATCCTCCAGTGGAACTGCAGCTGTTTTTTCTATCATCTTGCTGAGCTCAGACAACTTCTCAGTCTTCACCCTTTCCTCTGCATTGTGCTTCAAGAAACTTGGTTTCCAGTGCTGCGCACCCCTGCCCTCCATGGCTATCAGGGTTATTATAGGAACCAGGCAGCTTACGAAAGGGTCTCTGGTGGCGTCTGCATCTATGTCCTTCACTCCCTTCACAGCGAGTCTGTCCCTCTACAAACACCTTTAGAGGCTGTCGCTGTTCGAGTGTGAATGCCACAGGCTGTTAATGTCTACAGTCTGTATCTCCCACCAGATGGTGATGTCCCACAGGATGTCCTGGCTGCTCTGATAGCCCAATTGCCACCACCTTTTCTGTTACTGGGCGACTTCAATGCCCATAACCCTCTGTGGGGTGTAACAGTGGCAACAGGCCGAGGCAGCACCGTTGAGTATGTATTGGCACAGCTCGACCTTTCTGTCACCGCCACAGCGTCTCTCTTCTAGGTGCCCCTGCAGATGGGCTATGAATAAGGCTGACTGGGACTTGTTCACCTCCATTGCCACTATTGACGCCATTGATGCGGTGGTTCACTCAGTCACCACCGGCATCGTTATTGCAGCAGAATCTGCCATTCCCTGTTCTTCTGGGTCCCCTCGGTGGGGGACTGTGCCCCGGTGGTCGCCCGAGCTCGCTGAGGCGATTAAAGATCACAGGCAGGCGCCCCAACATCACAAGCGGCATCCCTCATTAAAATACCTCATCGCCTTTAAACGGCTCCGTGCGCGGGCCCGCCGCATCATTCGCCAACACAAGTAGGAGTGCTGGGATCAGTATGTCTACACCATTGGCCTTCGTACCTCTCCATCGCAGGTTTGGGCCAAGATTAGGCGACTCTATGGCTTGTGCTTTCACTGAATGGAGCAGTTTGTACTGACCCCGACACAATTTCCAACCGCTTAGCAGAGTATTTTGCTCAGAGGTCCGCTTCTGTGAGTTACCCACAGGCCTTCCGCTCCATTAAAGAGAGGTTGGAACGTCGGAGCCTTTCATTTCACACGCACCACCCTGAATCCTACAATGCTCTGTTCAGCGAGTGGGAATTCCAAAGTGCTCTAGCCGCTTGTCCTGATATGGCTCCCGGGCCATATCGCATCCACTGTCAGATTCCCAAACATCTCTCAGTGGACTGCCAGTGCCACCTCCTAGACCTTTACAACCGTATCTGGGTTGAGGATGCGTTCCCGTCGCAATGGCGGGAAAGCATCATAATCCCCGTTTTGAAACCTGGCAAGAACCCACTGGAGGTGGTCAGCTACCGCCCCATTAGCCTCACCAACATTCTTTACACGTTACTTGAATGTATGGTGAGCCGGCAGTTGAGTAAGGTACTCTAGTCTCTGGGCCTTCTGGCTCCGTCTCAGGATGGGTTCTGTAAGGGCCGCTCTGCCCCCGATAATCTGCTGAGCTTGGAGTCTGCCATCTGTACGGCCTTTCCCCACCATCAGCACCTCGTTGCTGTCTTTTTTGACATGTGGAATGCATACGATATGACATGGCGACATCATATCCTCTCCACACTTCATGGTTGGGGTCTTCGGGGTGTGCTGCCGATTTTCATACAAAATTTTCTGTCGCATCATACCTTCCGCGTGCAAGTTGCGGCCTCCCATACTCACTCCCCCCCCCCCCCCTCCCCCCCTCCGAGTTCAGGAGAACGGGGTATTGCAGGGAACTGTCTTAAGTGTCTTCCTGTTTTTAATTGCAATTAATGGGCTTGGTGCGGCGGTGGGAATGTCTGTCTCAGCTTCTTTGTATGCTGACGGCTTCTGCCTCTACTGTAGCTCCATTGGCATTGCAGCTGCTGAACATCAGCTGCAGGGTGCTATCCGCAAAGCACAGTCTTGAGCTGTAGCGCATGGCTTCCAGTTTCCGGCTGCCAAGACCTGCGTTATGCATTTCTGCCGGCGACGCACTGTTCACCCTGAGCCACGGCTTTATCTCGACGGCGAACCTCTTGCTGTGGTGGAGACACATCGGTGTGGTTTTTGATAACTGGTTGACTTGGCTCCCTCATATTCGGCAGCTTAAACAGAAGTGTTGGCTGCATGTTAATGCTCTGCATTGCTTGAGCCACACCAGCTGGGGAGCTGACCGGTCTACCCTTTTACGGCTCTACCAGGCATTAATTCAGTCCCGTCTGGATTATGGGAGTCTGGCTTATGGTTCAGCATCCCTTTTTGTGTTACGGGTGCTGGACCCCTTCCTTCACAGCGGGATCCAACTTGCCACTGGAGCTTTCCGGACCAGCCCTGTGAACAGCATACTTGTGGAGGCAGGTGTCCCTCCATTGCGGTTACGGCGCCAATGTTTACGAGCCGCCAATGCTACACACATTTGTAGCTCACCTGGGCATCCCAATTATAATCTCCTGTTCCCTCAGTCTGTCATCCATCTCCCAGAACGTCGGCCCCAGTCGGGTTGTACGATCGCAGTTCGCGACAGAGAGCTTCTCTCCGGGCTTGGGGTTTCCCTCTTCCACCTCTTTTTCGGGCCCCTCTGCGTACACCCCTATGGTGTGTCCCCCAACCATGCCTTCGGCTCGAATTGGCACTGGACCTGAAGGACTCAGTCCCTCCTGAGGCCTTCCGCCGCCGCTTTCTTTCCATCCTAGCCATGTATCAGGGCTCTGGCGTTGTCTACACTGACGGTTCGATGGTTGCTGGTCGTGTCGGTTATGCTCTCACTCTGGGGGACCATTACGAACAACACTCATTGCCAACTGGCTGCAGCGTTTTCACTGCTGAGCTGGTCGCCATCTCTCATGCCCTAGAGTATATCCACTCCTGCTGAGGTGAGTCCTTCGTTATCTGTAGCGACTCCATGAGCAGTTTACGAGCTATCGATCAGTGTTTCCCTCACTCTCATCTGGTGATGGCTATCCAGGAGACCCTCCATACTCTTGCCCGTTACGGCCGCTCTGTGGTCTTTGTGTGGATCCCTGGTCATGTCGGCATCCCGGGCAATGAACGTGTTGACATGCTGGGCAGACAGGCTGTTGATGCACCAGACTTATCGATTGGGCTTTTGGAGAGTGACCTCAGGGCAGTTTTGCGGCAGAATGTACTTCGCACCTGGGGTGAAGAATGGCGCACCCTGCCTTCACCAAACAAACTTCAGGCCATCAAGGAGGCTACCGGTGCGTGGCGCTCCTCCTTGCGGGTCTCTTGGAATGAGTCTGTTGTCCTCTGCCGGCTGCGCATTGGGCACACCTGGATGACGCACAGCCACTTATTGCACCATGAGGACCCACCACTATGTTGCTGCTGATCCACTTTAACGGTGGTCCACGTTTTGTTGGCCTGTCCCCTTTTAGCTGTGCTCAGGCAGACATTTGCGCTGCCTGATATGCTCCCTGTCCTTTTAACAGATGACACTGCTGTGGCAGGCTTAGTTTTGCGTTTTATTCGGGCAGGGGGCTTTTATCACTTAATCTGAGTGTTTGTACATTTTTGTTTTGAGTCTGGCCTTTGGCCTATGATTTTAGACTGGGTTATTTTTTTTAGTGTGTTTCTAGGTGGTAGGATTTTCCTTTTTTGTCTCTATGGTCGGCCAACCACTGTCAGACTCTTTGTGATTTTAATTCCTTTTGTCTGGTCTCTGTCTGAGTCTTTCTTGTACTGTGTCGTCTGTTGTCATCTCCATTGTTTCGTTTTTATTCTGTGTGGGTGGGTGAAGTTTTGGAAAAAGGGACGGATGACTGTAGCAGTCTGGTCCCTTCAATCCCACAAACCAACCAAGTCTCAGTCTGACAGTGCTTGTCGTAGTGCACTGTACTACAGTGTTGTTATGTGAACAATGAATACAGTTTTGTGCAGTGAAAATGCCACGAATCTTCACACATGCAGAGTATGCTGACATGGTGTTGGTCTATGGTTTGTCCAATGGGAATTTCAGAGCTGCTGTGCCAGAATACCAGCAGCGATATCTGAATTGCAGAGTGACAGACAGCAGGGTGTTTCACAGATTGTGTGCGGGTGGTATGCTTCCCAGTGTAAATGTTGTCTCTGAATGTCCTATACAACAAACTCTTAATGGAGGTGAGAACATTATCCAAGTAGTGGAACACAACGCTACTACTAGCTCTAGAATATTCCACAAACATGAGTACAGTCTGTATCCCATTCATGGGCAGAGTGTACAACATCTGCATGAAGGAGATGCTGACTCACGACAAGAATTCTGTTAATTGATCATTGTCAATGAAAAATTAATTCCACGTATTCTGTTCACTGATGAGTCAACATTTACCTGCAACAGAATCAACAACATGCGCAACTCTCATGTATAGGCAAATGGAAATGTGCACGCTACTGTGGAAACAAATTTTCAGTGATGTCTCTCAGTCAACGTGTGGTGCGGTATTATTGATGACCAACTCATCGGTCCAGTTATTTTACATAACAGTCTTGCTGGGACACGGTATCTTGAGTATCTTCAAAATGTGTTACCAGAATACGTGGAGGATATCCCTTTGGCAACATGAGCTCCTATGTACTTTCAGCTTGACGGAGCTCCTACACATTCTGTAGCTCAGCACAACGTATCCTGGTCACTGGATCGGTTGCCATGGAGTCATTGCTTGACCACAGAGGTCACCCGATCTCACCTCATTGGATTACTGTGTGTGGCGGTGGCTGAAGAGCGATGTCTACAATCACATTGTGGACACAAGAGAGGAACTTCTCACTTGTATTTTACGTGCTTGTGCCCAGGTAAAGGATTGCAAAACTGAGCTCCGATCAGTGACACAACACCTGTCTGCAAGAGCAGCAACATGCATTGAAGTTGACGGTGGACTGTTTGATCATCTGTGAGGAAACATATACAATTAAACAAACCATAACATTACAGTATCTTAATTTACCGTCACCTGCACCTTTCCCGTTCCTAGCTGTTTTCATTGGGTTACCCAGAGACGGTTAAGAAAAGGGCATATGTTTGTTAGAAGGTTTTTGTTCAGAATCACCAGTAGTATCACCCGTCAAAGCATGTACCTTTCCTCCTCACTCACCCTGTATATTAATGTGATGGCATGATCAATAGTAGTATAGAAACATGAAGAAAATGAAATGGTTTACATTCCACTGTGAAAACCTATTGTTATATTTATTGACGTTGATGACACTTGTATCTCGTGTGTTCGAGTTAACTGTTGTAATGAATGAGATGGTTTTTTTTGTATGGCATGTTAAAAACAGCTGTAGTAAAATAAATTTGTTTATTGCAAGAAGGGTTATTTTTCTTACAACTGTGACATTGTTCCGTTTTATATAAGTGTGTTGTTCACAATCCCAGCTCCCATCCCCAACCAGAGAAAGTAACTACAGAATCATTGCTGATGTTCCGCACCGTGTGTGTGTGTGTGTGTGTGTGTGTGTGTGTGTGTGTGTGTGTGTGTTGGAAGGGGGGGGGGGGAGGAATGCAAACACTTTCGAGAATAGTGTTTATTGGTCCATCCACTTATGATTGTAAGTGCAAGGATAATATTTTTTGACTGAGTTGCTTACATGGCTTCAAAAGTAAAGCTGTGAAAAGTATGAAATTAAAATATTTTGTGATTGACTGTGGGCATGGAATGTTGTATGTTTGTTATAATATATTCAATTATTCAAAATTTCTTCACTTACTGTGAGCTGTTAGACATCAGCAGTATTAGGAATAGATGTAATACCTATTAGTGACATGAAAATTTCTGCCGGACCGTGACTTGAACCTGCATTTCTCTCTTATTGCGAGGAAATATTCCATAAAGTTCTGGGTTTGCAGTCAGATGTTACTGAACCTCTCTTTTGGCAGCATAACTTCCAGCAATACCAAATGTTGATAGAATGAAGAAATACTGAAATTCATCTGTTCTAGAAATCTCATCAAAGATTCAATGTGTATAAGTTATAATGAGCCAATTGTAATACATTCAGCCAATAATGTACAGCTTTTTACTTGTCATGTGTTCTGTTCTTTTTCCTTCTCCTCTGCTTGTTATTTCAGACTGATCATTCTCTGAGAGTATATAACGGGCTATAAAAATGAACCCTTATTTACAACAGTCTCTTCTAGGTTTGTTCAATTTGGTATTAATTCATATTAATTTGGCTGCCCTCGCATGCCACTGTCACTAAGTTTGCTTTTGTAGATCTGTGTACTATGTACACATGTGCTCTATCATTATTTTACAGAATTTTATTATTTTAAATACTGTGTTCTCCTCAGAAACTTGCAGTTGTCTGCTGGGTTAAAGGTTTCAGTAAATTTGGTAGATTTTCATAATCCAGCTAGCTTATCTGCAGTGCTAAAGCAATCAACAGTAACTTCATAAACATTGATTTATGTCCGCCATTTTGGATTTGAGAACTGTAGACTCACTTTTTTGAGGTGGGGGCAGCAGAAGACATGCTTCTACTGTACATATGAGGAACTTGAAACTTTAGCAAGTTCAAGTAACACGATTTGCTACAGCTCTATTTCTTAGATAGCTTTTGTCTTATATTATGCTGGTAGTAGTTGTTCTACATTTACTCTAAAGCACCAAAAATCTTATTTATGTGATGTTTCAGTAAAAGTCATTATTCATCCATTTTAGTTCTGCTAATGCCAATGGTATAGTTATTTTTTCACTATACATGCTCTTTTGAGATAAGTCTGTAATTTACTTTATTCAGAAGCCATATGCTCAGCAACATATCATGGGGTAACAATTGTTTATTTCCAGAATGACATAAATTATTTGGAAGCCCTCATTTCACTCTTTCAGTAAACATTTTATTATTTGTGAAAAGTCATTTACTAAAAAGTTATTCATAATTAAACTTTCCATCACTCAGAAAATATTATTTCGGCCTAAGTATCTTTATATCATCATAACTGTAGCTATAATTTTCTTGCCCCAAATTTTCTGAACTAGAAAATAGCTTTGGTTACCAGAGTAATTTGACAATTAAGAAATGAAAACTACTATCCTGTGAAATTTTCAGGAGGCTCAGTAAATCCCCACAGCAGTGCACATGGTGTGAATAAAATAATCCACCCAATTTTATTTATATCACAATCATCTATCTTGCTTCCCCATAATGTCATTGCCACTAATTTCAACATTGTTCTCTTCATATAACAATGTGAATTTAGCTCCTAGTAATCTTTACAGTAACTTCTCCATGGTAGTCATTATTATCTATTTTCTCCTTAGTATCTCAATGTAAGAATTCATAGAGTGCGCTCATCCATTCCACATTTCTGTGTCAAAATCACTAATATAAGCAGATCTTACTGTTACAGCCACTCAGTGTGATTATTTCACGAACTTGTTTGGAAAATCTGGGTGTAGTCGTCCACGTAACTTTCCTGTGTTTAAGTGTTAGTAAAGGTTCAGTGACTGGTTTCTTTAAATGCTATTTGCTAGAGATTTATTTTCTGTAGGCGGAATGTCAACTTTATGAATAGACACAAGTGGGACACCAGCCTGCCAAAAGACTTGAAACAAATTTCAGTTACTGCTCTTAAAATTAAGTTACAGCATACAAGTAGTGAATAAGCAACACAGATTAGAACTTTCTCAGTACTGTACAACATAGTCCAAAATAAGGAACAGTGATTTTACAATTGACACACAGCAGAATCCAAAAATTGAATCCTACAAATGGCAACAGTTGCACACTTACTGCAGTGAACTAAACATTAAATAATGATTTCAGTTTCAGATATCACTAAGAGTGATTGATGCTTATAATGAAAAACAAATTATGTCCATTTTATGTGCTCATGTAGAACTGACAAAAATTGTTTGTGTAAATATTTTGAAATCCCACTTGTGAAATGTGAACAACAATATTTTAGGGCCATTGACAAATCTAGAAAATTGAAAAAGGAAACTGAAGAGGGGAGAGAGAGAGAGAGAAGGTAGTGAGTGCACAGAAAGGAGGCAGGATGTGGAAGTGGGAAGGATAGCAGTGTAGGGTTGGCAGTAGATGCTAGTGCTGCGTGTGGGAGAATGCAGGGCATAGTAGAGACAGGGTAGTAAGCCGCTAGTTGCAGCCTCGGGAGGCTATGCTACAGCTGTGGGGGGAGTGGAGAAAAGTAGAGAAGGGAAAAGGATTCTGCAAACGGACTGGTGGGGTAGTAGGTTGTATAGGGCTGGAGTGGAAGCAGGGAAAGGGGATAGAGGAGGTTGAGGTCAGGAGGGTGGTGTGGGTGGAAAGAATCCAGTCAGTGAAGCAGTCATTGAATTCAAGCATGTCATGTTGGGTGGCATGCTCAGCAACTAGGTGATCCAGTTGTCTCTTGGCCTGTTTGGCAGTGGCCATCCATGTGGGACACACAACTCGTTAGCGGTCATGACCATGTGGAATGCCACAAAGGGGTTGCAGATAACTTGGTAGATCACATGACTGCTTTCACATTTGTCCCTGCCTTTGATGGGATGAAGGGCACCTGCATCAGGACTGGACCACATTGTAGTGTGGGTCAGGTTTTGCATCTGTTGCCAGATAAGCCCCATGGGACAACTGGTTCAGAGCAGGGGGTATGTAGCCTACCCAACATGTAATTTCAGGACACAATGAGAGGTAGGCCTAGTCAAAACCCTGCTGTTAACTGAAGTATCATGAACACACGATGACAGGAAAACTGTTATGAACTATCATTGATACAATACAAGTTCGCCTATCTTAGCATTTAAAGAAAACTAAATTGTGTGGTTCCCTTAGTCTTAATTCCGTATTTATGTCTCCAAGAATTTATATCCTGTCCTCTGAGCATTTTGCAAAAAATAAATCAATTTTCTCCAAGGACTGTGCAAATGCTGCAATTTTGGTGTCTGACATACAGTAGAAAAAACAAAGCCAGTGCATTTTCTATGCTTCTATCACTCACACTAGGGACACTGTATTGCACAGGTACAGTAAACCCATCAACCTGATTTATGTACTCTCATGCCTCTTCAGTAGCACATCAGTCTGAAGTCGTGAAGCTGAAAATGTTAATAAGTACAGGATGGTGTTTGCTCAAAAATGTACACACCACCACAATTTTGGTTTCACTTTTCACATATTGTCTTGAGGATCCTATTGTTGATGATGACCAATTTATTAACTTCATAGGAAAAACAATTTACTACTCACAGACTACAATTATTAATAATAATTTGGTTTGAAAAATGTCTAGTGATCTAGGACTTTGAAAATGTTATATCCTAGCCAGTAATGCCAACCAAGCCCGCTGCCAAAAAGGTTGGCAGCATCAAAGTCCGGACGCCGTCCACATAAGCAGCGCCAGCGATACAGGAAATCGCCGCAAGTCTGCGCGCGCCACCGCTGGCTTCTGGCTTCTTAAGCGCTGGAGTCGCGAGCGCTAGGACAGTTCTGGATTCGCTGCTCAGTTGTGTACTCGCCACCGAATTGTGTACCTGCTAGTCAGTTGTGTGTTCATTGCAGCAGAGTTGTTGTTTGTCGTTAGCCGACGCTGACCTAGCCGCTCCGACTCGAACTAGACAGATTTCTGTAGACCATGTTCACCACTGTGTTCTGTATCGTCGTTAATAAAGATAAGTACCGACTTTCATTTAATCCGAGTGTTTGGGTTTTCATCTTTCTGTTCACTGTTCCAGCGGACCGGTCGGCCCGCTATTAAAAGTGTGGTGGTGACTTCGTAGGCCGTTTCTACAGCGAAGTGTTGTCGCTACGAAGGCCGTCACAAAAGAAAAAGTACTTGGAATCATTTTATGCGTCTGCATTGGCACTAATGCATTTATGGGTACCAGCGCAATATTGAACATCACTGTAGATTAACCAAAATCCATAACTAATGGTTCAATCAGTTAATGAAGTAAGCCACCTTATGCTTAACAATTGGAGTAACAGAAGTATAGCAGTCAAAGATGAAATCTATGAAGCACAGAGTAAAATCTGCAATGCAAAATGTGGCTACTTCTGAACTTTAATGATAATTATCTTGTAAGTTAAATATTTCCACAAGATTTTAACTATGTTAATGAAAAGTTGGAATGCCAGTCTTTACAATGAGTAGAATCATCCTTACCAAATCTATATGTTACCTCAAAATATTTTCACTGTATTTACTATAGCAAAATTTTTAATCAGACATAACTTTTAATTAACATGGTTTTACACAAAACTGTGTTTTTGCTGTCAGACACTGAAACAACAGTAACAATGACATCTGACCTAAATAACAAATGGGCAGATTTATGCCTACATCACGTATGAATATTACTAAAAATCAGAACCAAAAGTTGCCCAGAGACAGAAAAGAGAGAAATAAAGTTATTTGTATAGTTGGGGTGTAATTAGAGTAGATGGAGGATGTCAGCTTGATCTGTCACAGTATGCCAGGACTGACATATATCAGAGGCAAAACACTGTAACTGAAATGCAGGTTGGAGCTTATATTCACTGCGCCAGTGTGTATTAACACATAATATTGTCTTCTTGTTTACACCTAACAGAATACTAAGATTGCCAATTTTATTTTTTAATAGCCTGACATATAACAGAGGGAAACATTCCACCTGGGAAAAATATATCTAAAAACAAAGATGATGTGACTTACCAAACGAAAGTGCTGGCATATCGATAGACACACAAACATACACACAAAATTCAAGCTTTTGCAACCAACGGTTGCTTCATCAGGAAAGAGGGAAAGACGAAAGGATGTGGGTTTTAAGGGAGAGGGTAAGGAGTCATTCCAATCCCGGGAGCGGAAAGACTTACCTTAGGGGGAAAAAAGGACAGGTATACACTCGCACATACACACACATCCATCTGCACCGGTTGGTTGCGAAAGCTTGAATTTTGTGTGTATGTTTGTGTTTTTTTGTGTGTCTATCAACATGCCAGCGCTTTCGTTCGGTAAGTCACATCATAAAACTTACCAAACAAAAGCGTTGGTACGTTGATAGAAACAATAACAAATACAAGCACACACACAAATTTCAAGCTTTCGCAACCCATGGTTGCTTCATCGGGAAAGAGGGAAGGCGAGGGAAAGACGAAAGGATGTAGGTTTTAAGGGAGAGGGTAAGGGTCATCCCAATCCCGGGAGCGGAAAGACTTACCTTGGGGGGGAAAAAGGGACAGGTATACACTCGCCCCCCCCCCCCCCCCCCCACACACACACACATCCATCCGCACATAACAGACACAAGCTTACATTGTATGTTGTTTGTTTTCACCCAAATTCTGTGTATTTGTTTCTTACTAATATAGTTGAATATTTGTAATACTGTCCTATGAAATGTAATTGTTTCCTCTTTCATGGATTTGTCCATGCATTTGTAGCAGCAGTAACAGTAAATACGAAAAGACGGTCAAATAATGTAATACTTAAATTTCAGTCACTGCATAGAAAGTAAACACTGTGATATATAGAAGTAATGTATTAATCCCTGTTAGATGTTCTCAATTATTTATCATGAAATAAACTAGAACAACTTATTGCATGTGGTTTAAAGACAGTACACCATTTGGCCATTGCATTTTTTGTAATTTACGTACAATGTAAGTTATGCACTCATGAGGTGCTTGTTTATTATCCTGTATATGCTTTCTGAATTTACCGTGCAGTTTGTTTTTATAACAAAACTTGCAATAAGCATGGCATGAACACAGACATCATGTTACTCTACATATCAGTATGTTACATGCAGCTCAAAATAACTTGAAACCTGTGCAGAATCAGTCTTGTTCTCAGCTCCAGGCTGTCTACCTTTTTGTTTAAAATGTGTGACCATCTTACTCTGCAGTCATTTGCTGAGCAGTGTGCTTTGTCCACTATCAGCAGTTACCATAGTCGTTCTTGTGGTGCTTTTCTTATTAGGCACTCGAGTCAATTATATTCTTAGTCGTACTGGGATGAATTGTCTTTATGATCTTTTTCAGTCTTGCTAACGGTAGCTTAGAAGTTTTGCTTTTGCGTAGGCTCCATCTGCTGAACTACAATCCCTTACCAGGTAGTGCTTGCACACAACAGAACCCCCTCCCTCCTCCTCCCCCCCCCCCTGCCCCCCCCCCTTACCACCACCACCACCACTTACACTGTACCCACCCATACAATACTATCTGCACAGGTATGGGACAATTTATTTTACTCTTAATACTCTGCTTCCACATTCAGCTTGGCCACGTGCAACCAAACTGTTATCTTCCAGGCTAACCTAGACCTCAGGTACACTACAGCTCAGTCATCACAACAAAATGCCTATTCAATTTTGTTATGTCAGTGTTCACTTAGGGAGATAACTTACGTGTTTATACATTCTGAAATCATTTGTGTGAGAAAATAGCTTCCTAAATGTAGTGTTACAGAAGAATGCTTAAGATTATATGAGTATACCGGATAACTAAAGACGTGGAACTGAATCAAGTTGGGAAGAAGAGCAATTAATGGCACAATGTGACTAAAAGGTGGGACTGACAGACAGGACACATGTCGAGGCATCAAGGAACTGGTAAGTCCATTTGGTACTGGAGGGAAGTGGGTTCGGTAAAAGTTACCAAGGCACACCAATGTTTGACAAGTGTAACTGCCGGTTCGAGTGGATGCAAGTCGTGTCTTATAACAAAATGTACCCAAGTTTCCTGAGTAAATTAATTAGAGTTTCAGCTGATGCTTGTAACAGTGTGATATCCTCATGATTTTGTGCATCAGTACAAACTGTCAGGGTTGCTTCTTAAGGGTATCAAATATGCATCTGTATCTTTATTATTTTCAGTTAGCTATTCTCAGTTCCAGTATTTACTATCAATAAACATTTGATATAATAGTGGATGGATGTAGAACCATTTCTGACATGGTTCCAGCATGTTAAAAAAAAAAAAAAAAAAAAAAAAAAAAAAAAAAAAAAAAAAAAAAAAAAAACGTACGAGCAGGCCTTGAAGGCCCAACGGTACTGACCAGCTGCTGTGTCATCCTCAGCTCTTATGCATCACCAGGAGCAGATACGGAGGGCATGTGGTCAGCACATCACTCTCCCAGCCTTCGACAGCTTTTGTGACTGGTGTTGCTACTTCTCAGTCAAGCAGCTCCTCAATTGGCCTCCCAAAGGGCTGAGTGCACGCCACTTGCCAACAGCACTCTGCAGACCCGGACAGTGACCCATCCAAGTACTAGCCAAGCCCAATAGCTCTTAAATTCAGTGATCTGATGGGAACTGGTGTTACCACTGCGTTGAGACCATTGGCCAAGAAAATACTGGTTTCATTTTAATTGTGTTCTGACTACAGGAAACTAGGGTGCAACTGTCTTGTACATGTTCCTCAGTGTGTTACATAACTCACAGAATTCAGTATGTTTACACAAAAAACATAAAATACAAATAATTTTTAATCATTATGGGCTCCTAATATATAAGTTTCTATGTAGTATCATCAGTCATACCAGATTTGTATGTTTGCAATACTTTTTATTTCAGTATTACAAAATCACCGATTAAAACACTGGCCACTTAGAAATTGCTTTTCTACAAATAAAGAGTATTAGATACATATTTAAACACAGGAAGCACATGTACAGGATAATCCCCCAAGGCAGAATTCAAATCCCTTTGTAGTACTTAGTGGTGTTACTAACACAATATACCTTATGCCCTTGGTCATTGCAAACCAAGTTCAACCTGGAATATTAGACAATGAATGGCAGTGTAATAAAATCTCAATCAGTATTGTAACGTTTAATACAATTACAATTCCACATTTTGCTCATCTTCACTCTCGGTGCATTTCATTTGCCACAACTGAGTAATAAAACTGCAAAAAAGTGATTGTAAGGATCACCTTACAGTGTGTAGATATACTATCAGTACTGTATTACAATATTTAAAAATGCACATTTATGCAGGACTTCAGTGGATACTGATACTTTACTTATGGAAAGTAGCAAAACCACTAACATTGACAGAGGCCAATTAATATCAAAATACTCATTTTGATATTTCAATTAAAGGTTGTCAACAATATGTGATAGGATAAAGGTAAGAACAGAAACAAGCACACACACTATCTATTTTCTTTATTAACAACACTTGGTTTGAGAGAAAGAGAGGGGGGGAGGGCAATTTGTGGCATGTTCTGTCGTTAATTTGGCCAATGTATTTAATTTCAGTCTCAAGTATTTTCCAGTCCAGTTCTATTTTGGCCACCCTGTGTCATCTCATATTTATGAAGACTTTACAAACATTTTACTAACCATTCATAAGCCATTACTGAAGAGACGAGACACAAACTTTACCTAAAAGCTCACAGATTTCTTTGGAAATTGTGATTTCATCGAACTTAAACATTTCAGTTTGAATTGTATAATTAACTGTAGCTGATGTTGTTATTTTGAATATTCAGAAGTATTTGTGTGTGTTTCTAAAAGAAAAAAATTGAGCCATACTAAACTCAGAATGCAGTGGATACTGTTACTAGCTAACAAGAATAAACACTACACTAACCATTGTTGATTAGTATGTTTCTGACTTTAATGTAGAATAGAAGCAAATTCTTCAGAGAATATGGCATTAATACAAAGAAAAATCTTTATATGCATATTCAAATAAGAGTTTAAAACTGCACCAGAATAATGGCCACAAAGGATGAAACTCAGTTAATGTCCAAGAACTGTTCTTCACCTGTCGATAGGGAAAATGAAACTACCTTAAATGCACATATCATAATCTATTTCTTTTATGTTACTTACCATCCCATGATAAGAATATAGTCATTTTTTTAGCACTGCTCTTCCTGCTCATGTAATCTCAAATAGCCAAAAAGCTGTATTCATCTTTGAAGCACATAACAATATCTTCTGTTGTACTGTATGCACATTCCTCAAGGATGTATACAAATTCTCAATATGAACTCATCATTCCAGACAATTCTCACAGCCAAATTCACAATTGCAAATGCTGAATGCATTCCTTGCAAAATTAGCAACAGTCCAAATTGTCTGGATTACCATTTAACGTTATGAACATTAGCCAATCAGCATCAATATTTGGGCATAGTCTGACAGTGCTGAGACAATACACAGTATTTTAACTGGATGTGATAACTTCTGTGAACTACGTTACTTCTAGTCTTTTGTTTATTTTATAAAGTTCTGTCAAATAATAGTTAAAATAAGACACATCTTTAAACTTCATATTTCTAGTTCATTAATGAAGGTACTATACGTGAACATGGATTCAGCCTATTTACAATGAGAACTGTCACAGTCCTTGACATACTACATTAGGAATGCTATATAATTTTTTTGTGAGGAGCGTACAATATGCTGCCTTTGAAGCAGCCTGCCCCTACTGAAGGAAGCCTACTGAGCTGCCTACCACCGGTGACCATAAGCAGAGCCACGATCGATGTAAGTCAGCGCACAAATGGGTGTCACGACAGCCTCCCAAATTAAAGATCACTATCAACAACATGAGAGACATAGACACCCCAGATGGACAATCGCAATGGTCGCCCCAAGGTGAAAAGCAAAAAAGGTGATTTTGCCCAACTGCGCAACAGAAACTATTGAGGCTACCTGGGGAGACAGAGTCAGATCAACTCAAACAATGAAGATTTACCAAAAAGTGATAATTGATTAAGTAATCCACTGCAAAGGGTGGCTCACACAGCAGGAAGGACTGAATAATAGTACACACATCAAAAAAAGTTTTGCATCACCTCAGTTCCAAGAGTTCCGGAACCTGTACACAAAATGAAAACCACACATTGCATGTTGTACCACAATACAGCAAGACCTTCAGAGGTGGTAGTCCAGATTGCTGTACACACAGATACCTCAATACGCAGTAGCACATCCTCTTGCTTTGATGCATGCTTGTATTCATTGTGACATACTGTCCACAAATTCATCAAGGCTCTGTTGGTCCAGATTGTCCCACTCCTCAACGGTGATTCAGCATAGATCCCTAAGAGTGGTTAATGGGCCATGTCATCCATAAACAGCCCTTTTCAATCTATCCCAGGTATGTTCAACAGGGTTCATGTCTGGAGAACATGCTGCACACCTAGTCGAGCGATGTCATTATCCTGAAGTAAGTCATTCACAAGATATGCACGATGTGGGTGCGAATTGTCATCCATGAAGACGAATGCCTCGGCAATATGCTGCCGATATGGTTGCACTATTGGTCATGGGATGGCATTCACATATTGTACAGCCATTACTGTGCCTTCCATGGCCACCAGCGGTGTATGTCGGCCCCACATAATGCCACACCAAAACAGCAGGGAACCTCCACCTTGAGGCACTCATTGGACAGTGTGTCTAAGGCATTCAGCCTGATCGGGTTGCCTCCAAACACATCTCCAACGATTGTCTGGTTGAAGGCATATGCGACACTCATAGCTGAAAAGAACGTGATGCCAATGCTGAGTGGTCCATTCAGCATGTTGTTGGGCCCATCTGTACCACGCTGCATGGTGTCACGGTTGCAAAGATGGACATCATCATGGATGTTGGGAGTGAAGTTGCACATCATGCAGCCTACTGCACACAGTTTGAGTCGAAACATGATGTCCTGCGGCTGCACGAAAAGCATTATTGAATATGGTGGCGTTGCTTTCGGGTTCCTCCAAGCCATAATCCGTAGGTAGCAGTCATCCACTGCAGTTGTAGCCCTTGGACGGCCTGAGCGAGGCATGTCGCCAGTTCCTGTCTCTCTGTATCTCCTCCATGTCTGAACAACACTGCTTTGGTTCACTCTGAGACACTTGGACACTTCCCTTATTGAGAGCCCTTCCTGGCACAAAGTAACAATGCAGATGTGATCGAACCATGGTATTGACTGTCGAGGCATGGTTGAACTACAGACAACACGAGCTGTGTACCTCCTTCCAGGTGGAATGACTGCAACTGATCGGCTGTCGGACCCCATCTGTGTAAGGCACTGCTCATGCATGATTGTTTACATCTTTGAGTGGGTTTAGTGACATCTCTGAACAGTCAATGGGACTGTGTGTGTGATACAATATCCACAGTCAGTGTCTATCTTCAGGAGTTCTGGGAACTGCAGTGATGCAAAACTTTTTTTGACTGTTTGTATTAGCAATTTCAAAGAAGATAAAAGACAGTGGAGACTAAGTGGTCTCTGAGAGACCATGGCAGACCATTATGGCTACTATACTGAAAAGGAAAAGATCAGTCCCAGCTAAGGCTGGAACTTAAGAACTTGAGAAGCCGTTGGTGGGGAGGCTTGCGTGCCTCAATGATACAGATAGCCGTACCATAGGTGCAACCACAACGGAAGGGTATCTGTTGAGAGGCCAGACAAACGTGTGGTTCCTGAACAGGGGCAGCAGCCTTTTCAGTAGTTGCAGGGGCAACAGTCTGGATGATTGCCTGATCTGGCCTTGTAACATTAACCAAAATGGCCTTGCTGTTCTGGTACTGCCAACGGCTGAAAGCAAGGGGCAACTACAGCCGTAATTTTTTCCGAGGGCGTGCAGCTTTACTGTATGGTTAAATTATGATGGCGTCCTCTTGGGTAAAATATTCCAGAGGTAAAATAGTCCCCCATTCGGATATCCGGGCAGAGACTACACAAGAGGACGTCGTTGTCAGGAGATAGAAAACTAGCATTCCACGGATCGGAACGTGGAATGTCAGATCCCTTAATCGGGCAGGCAGGTTAGAAAATTTGAAAAGGGAAATGGATAGGTTAAAGTTAGATATAGTGGGAATTAGTGAAGTTCGGTGGCAGGAGGAACAAGACTTTTGGTCAGGTGAATACAGGGTTATAAATACAAAATCAAATAGGGGTATTGCAGGAGTAGGTTTAATAATGAATAAAAAATAGAAGTGCGGGTAAGCTACTACAAACAGCATAGTGAACGCATTATTGTGGCCAAGATAGACACGAAACCCACGCCTACTACAGTAGTACAAGTTTATATGCCAACTAGCTCTGCAGATAACGAAGAAATTGATGAAATGTATGATGAGATAAAAGAAATTATTCAGGTAGTGAAAGGAGACGAAAATTTAATAGTCATGGTGGCTGGAATTCGAGAGTAGGAAAAGGGAGAGAAAGAAAAATAGTAGATGAATATGGATTGGGGCTAAGAAATGAAAGAGGAAGACGCCTGGTAGAATTTTACGCAGAGCATAACTTAATCATAGCTAACACTTGGTTCAAGAATCATGAAAGAAGATTGTATACATGGAAGAACACTGGAGATACTAAAAGGTATCAGATAGATTATATAATGGTAAGACAATGATTTAGGAACCAGGTTTTAAATTGTAAGACATTTCCAGAGGCAGAAGTGGACTCTTGACCACAATCTGGTGGTTATGAACTGTAGATTAAAACTGAAGAAACTGCAAAAAGGTAGGAATTTAAGGAGATGGGACCTTGATAAACTGACTAAACCAGAGGTTGTACAGAGTTTCAGGGAGAGCATAAGGGAACAATTGACAGGAATGGGGGAAAGAAATACAGTAGCAGAAGAATGGGTAGCTTTGAGGGATGAAGTAGTGAAGGCAGCAGAGGATCAAATAGGTAAAAAGACGAGGGCTAGTAGAAACCCTTGGGTAACTGAAGAAATATTGAATTTAATTGATGAAAGGAGAAATATAAAAATGCAGTAAATGAAGCAGGCAAAAAGGAATACACACGTCTCAAAAATGATATCGACAGGAAGTGCAAAATGGGTAAGCAGGGATGGCTAGAGGACAAATGAAAGGATGTAGAGGCTTATCTCACTAGGGGTAAGATAGATAATGCCTACAGGAAAATTAAAGAGACCTTTGGAGAAAAGAGGAAGACTTGCATGAATATCAAGACCTCAGATGGAAACCCAGTTCTAAGCAAAGAAGGGAAAGCAGAAAGGTGGAAGGAGTATATAGAGGGTTTATACAAGGGCGATGTACTTGAGGACAATATAATGGAAATGGAAGAGGATGTAGATGAAGATGAAATGGGAGATATGATACTGCATGAAGGGTTTGACAGAGCACTGAAGGACTTAAGTCGAAACAAGGCCTGCGGAGTAGACAACATTCCATTAGAACTACTAACAGCCTTGGGAGAGCCAATCCGGACAAAACTCTACCGTCTGGTGAGCAAGATCTATGAGACAGGTGAAATACCCTCAGACTTCAAGAAGAATATAATAATTCCAATCCCAAAGAAAGCAGGTGTTGAAAGATGTTAAAATTACCGAACTATCAGTTTAATAAGTCACAGCTGCAAAATACTAACGTGAATTTTTTACAGACGAATGGAAAACCTGATAGAATCCGACCTCGGGGAAGATCAGTTTGGATTCTGTAGAAATGTTGGAACACGTGAGGCAATACTGACCCTATGACTTATCTTAGAAGAAAGATTAAGGAAAGGCAAACCTACGTTTCTAGCATTTGTAGACTTAGAGAAAGCTTTTGACAACATTGATTGTAATACTCTCTTTCAAATTGTGAAGGTAGCAGGGATAAAATACAGGGAGCGAAAGGCTATTTACAATTTGTACAGAAAGCAAATGGCAGTTATTAGAGTTGGGGGGTCTGAAAGGGAAGCAGTGGTTGGGAAGGGAGTGAGACAGGGATGTAGCCTATCCCCGATGTTATTCAATCTGTATATTGAGCAAGCAATAAAGGAAACAAAAGAAAAGTTCGGAGTAGGTATTAAAATCTATGGAGAAGAAATAAAAACTTTGAGGTTCACTGTTGACATTGTAATTTTGTCAGAGACAGCAAAGGACTTGGAAGAGCAGTTGAACGGAATGGACAGTGCCTTGAAAGGAGGGTATAAGATGAACATCAACAAAAGCAAAACAAGGATAATGGGATGTAGTCGAATTAAGTTGGGTGATGTGGAGGGAATTAGATTAGAAAATGAGACACTTAAAGTAGTGTTGTGTACATACTTCGCGTAGTCAGCACGTACACAACTTTCCCACTAGAGTGCGCCCTGCTAAGCACAACAGCGCAGGCGCAGTGCTCGTCCGTCTCCACACTACGAGATGGCGTTGTCTTAGAGACAGACCAAATTCTGCTTCCGCCGATCTGCGTATTAATATGTAACATAGCCAATGAGATTGCTGCTAACATAGAACCTGTTCTCCTGGCAGATCACACTCGCGCAGTGATATCTGAATGCTCGAGGTATTATAACGAGTGTACAGACCTCCGATTAGTCAGTCTGCATTTGTCTGTACCAGTCTATAGTCAAGTTTCAGTAGGTACTGGGAGATGAAGAAGCTTGCACAGGATAGAGTAGCATGGAGAGCTGTATCAAACCAGTCTCAGGACTGAAGACCACAACAACAACAACAACATATAAATTCAATTTTCTTGTCTTTTCCTTAGCTATATGTCTTATTTATGTTTAAAATTTGTAGGAACAATCTAAAGAAATAACTTAAAATTGTAAGATTGAAATAAACAAATTACACACTTTTTGCACAAAAAGGGAAATAAATGCAATAAAAATAAAATTTGTTAAAACCTATGGCTGTAAAGGGTAGTTAGCATGCCCTCAAACAGCTTGCTCCTTCCCTCTGTGGAGGAGATGGGAGACGGGGGCAGAAGGATCATAATGTCCTTACCTTGAATTTTCGTGGAGGGGGGTGGGGGACGGGGGGACCTTGGATACCACTGGAGCAATTTACGTCTGCTAATAGTAATACAAATAAGATACAGTGTTAAGCCATGTTGTTAATGACATGTCATATCCACAGTTCTAAATATGCGTTACTCAGTGAATGTAGTTGATAGTTTTTTATCTGTGTTATTTCTCTGAAATAACATTGTTTCTTAAAACAGTTAAGAATATCAGTTAATTGATGGACAACCTGTAGATGGACAACCTGTAGCTTGTCACCTTTGTTATACCTCAGGAAAATGAAGAAAAGTGGCGGAATAAATTTATAAGCTTTTGAAACTTTAGGAAAATACTCATACGAGATGTAGTAGTGAGAAACATAAAAGTTCCCTCCCCTAGTGGACGAGCATCTGCCCCACCCATTAATTCACAATATTGTTCACAGTTTAAATTTAAAAACTGAGTGCACAACACATGTGACACTTATAAGCTAAATTGTTCTGTACGTCAAAATTTTACATTGGCCAAACTTGTTGCAGTTTCAACACATGATAACATGAACACATGGATGGTTTCAGTCTCAACATTCTAAATAAGTCAACTTTCACTACTCACTTGGCCCAACACAGATAAGCATTGAAGAAATCTTAGAAATATATTTTGCTGATAAAGGAGTACAGATTTTTTTTTTTTTTTTTTTTTTTTTTTTTTTTTTGAGGAATTAGAAATATGGAACCACTTTCACAATAAACCTGACTGCATACTGAATGATCAACTGGAATTATAAGACCAAGAGTATCTCCAAAATTTGATACAACTCCTCTAATTAGAAATAATAAGAATTTTCTTTCTGATAGTTTATTCGCCGTTATCCACACCTTTCAAACCTAAATAACTAAATGTCTAACTGTATAAAATTATCTGTACTATAAATAAGTACCTTTGAAGTAACTCCAGAAGTGTGCCACATCTGTGTACACACAAAAACACACACACACCCACACACACACACACACACACACACACACACACACACACACACAGACCAGGACTCGACCCCGGACTTACCACTTATCACAAGTGGTCACTGTACTATGCAAGTCCAAGCACGACTCACTGCCAGACCCAAACTCCCATATGTCATCACTCACGTGGCTACAACCTGTACTTTTACATCCGTTATGTATATTCCTCTACAGGAGAGACATTCTATATGGGAGTTGCTTGTCTGGTGCTGGAGGATAAATATGATATTGCAGTGCCTGTGTTATTCCGAATTATGATGCATATGGAAGTTAGGATGTGGCCAAAAGTTGTGTTTGGATAGCCAAATGGTTAGGTGACCACTTGCAATAAGCGAGAAATCCGAGTTCGAGTCCTGGTTGGGCACACATTTTCACTGTCATCATTCCATTATACAGCAGAGTCTGATTTCAGCAGGGCAGCAGCCTTGACGTCATGTTTACATCCCTGCCACGTTAGCACACATGTGGTGTTGTTGCAATTTATAGCCAGCTCTATGCAGCTTACTTCCTTTGATGCACCATGACATTGACAACGAAGATCGACATTGACGTTCAGTTTTATGGTCGAGTACGCGCAACCGAAAGCATCAGACTACGAAGTCTTTCGCGATGGAGTCCTTGCATAAAAAGTTCTCAGTTTACTTGCCACGTCAAATTTGGATAAAATCTCGAGCTTTCGATGACTACATCTGTCATCTTCGTCAGGGGTAAAACTGAGTGTCGTGGACTGGTGAGGCTTCCGCTTTTACAAGCGGTGGACAGCTTCTCATTGGCTGGATGACGTCACGGTGAAAACAGCGTGTACGGAGGTGGCGGCCTCTATGTTATTGTTAAATAAACATGAGATTCTATTCGATGAAACAAATACTTGCTCACACTTCAAACTATTGGGACTAATTTCAACTGCTTCCATGATGACAGAATATGTGAAAATAATTTCAGCAGGCTCCGGATATGCACTCAGCAATGCATGGAAACGCGCAGTTGATAAAGAAAGAGCGCAAGGGAGACTTCTTAGCCTACATTCCTTGCAGTTCTCTGCCTGTTGATATGGATGGCACTGCAAGCAACGCTGGACAAAGCATGCAGACAAAATCTATGGACATAGAGGCCGCCACGTCCCGTTGTTTTCACCGTGATGTCATCCAGCCAATGAGAAGCCATTCAGTGCTTATAAAAGCGGAAGCCTCACCGGTCCATGACAGTCAGTTTTACCCCTGATGAAGATGACAGAGATAGTCATCGAAAGCTTGGGATTTTATCCAAATTTGACACAGCAAGTAAACCGAGAACTTTTTATGCAAAAGCATTAGACATTGAACAGTTTTTACGAAGTGATGTTCACTTCGATTATCATGACCTAACGCAGATTTACCTTTCCATCGTGAGCAGTGTGGTCTACGTGGAACTTGTGAGTGATGCAACTTGTGAAAAGTTCTCAAAAGGACGAGCAACCTTCAGTTCAGCCACATTGGCCCTGTGAAAGCGGAACATTCAGATCTAGGCCAGAGGATGGCCTGTGTGTTCAAGTTGCCAATTGAGGTGCTATCAGAGATGGTGATCACAGCATTGAGGCTCTGTGGCACTGTGATAAGGCATATGCTGGAAAGATGCGCACACTATACCATGTACCCCATTCTGAAGGAGTACACCAGCTGTGCATCGACCTTACTAACATTGTCGGGTGCCACGCCGTTGTAATTTCCAACAGCCAACCAAAGACTTGTTAGTGAGGTGGACAAGTGGGACTTCTCAGATCAACCTGTATGCAATGTCACATCACACAATTGCTGACGGGGTGAGGAGAAGATGTCACCCAACCTAACCATGCTCCAACTGACTTACATGGGGGTCCTTGAAACTGCTCCATCTGATCGGCCACCAGCAGAAGTGTTGCCTTGAGTTGACATTGAGCAGCTTCTGATGCGGTGACAGGGCACTACAGATGGACATTCTGCACTGTCAGAACAAGCCCCGGCGTCAGCTTTGCAATGCAAGGAGGGAACGGCCCTCCAGGAGAGTTTGGCTACTTTAGACTTGGTGGTGATAACTGCTTTTCTTCCTGATGGCAACAACCCCCAGTTGTAGTCGATACCTACATGTCAAAAAACAATGGGCTCCAAAGTGACAGAAGAAATGTCTATTGGCTATACCCTATACCTGCAGCAGAAAGTTAACAGAAGACAAAGATCTCAATGGTGATGACCTTTCCCAGTAGGAAGATATGATTGTCGGTTCCGCTGACAGGATTCGATCAGTAGCAGATTCGAATGAGATCTCTCATAGTGCCACACTTCTGGATGAAGGGCAGCAGATGGATTCAGTATCTGATTCAGTCATGACTGTATAACAACCTTCAGCTACCCCATTAATTCTGAGCGATGTTTGTCAGCCCACGCAGGCGGGCTTACATTGCGATGTTGAGGATGTGATGTCTGTTGCAATGGCTGAAGTGGTTGCAGTTGCTTCACATCACAACAGTTATACGCCAGTGAACATAGGAAGAGATCCACTGTTGACAGTGGGGCCTTCTTCCAGTCTCCCAACACGCACCAACAATACCTCCTCCCAATGCCAGACCTACCGGATTGGCACCATCAGTCTCATTTCCAACTGTTCTATGTTCAAGCTGCAGATATTTTAAGATTTCTTGTGTGTTGCAGATCTCTTACATCACACTCCTCCAGGACGTGTGCATCAAAAAGTTTCCATCTATTCCTGGATATGACATTTATAAGTGCAGTGCACAGATAATGACAGTGGTATGGTCGTTCTTGTCAAGGAAGGCATCGTGATCTGTGGTGTGACCTATTGAACATCAGCACAAAGACTTGGTATCACATACCAGGGCGTCAGGATTGTGAATGTGTATGCCCTCCATCTTGTATGTACAAGAGGAGAGACAGCTTCAGATTTTATGTGGAGGAGGTTGCATCCTTATTGGAGGGATGCTACAGTCGTATCATCCTAGGGGCGACTTCAATCTTGTCCTGTCACCACAGGATCAAATATCACACTTCAGCACATACAGAGAACTGCAACGCTTGGTGTAAGACCTTCACCTCGTCGACACATGGCAGAGTATCCACATCAACAGACACAGCTACACGTGTTACCAGGCATTGAGTGAGTCGCCTTGAGTGGGTCTAGGTCTCCCAAAAACCTATGGTGGCAACGCTTGATGTTGGGATGTGATCAGCAGCCCTTACAGATGATAATGCCAACCTCTGCACCATCTCCCTCCACAGAGGGAGTACTTGGAAGGTGAACATAGCACTCCTTGAATATCCAGAGTGTCAGCAGAAGTCAGTGTAGACACGGAGGGACTCAGAGCCACCACTGGATCATGGAAAGAAAAGTCAGATGCCACCTCTATTGTGTAGCACCTGCATTGTGGCATCTGAAGGTGAATTACAGTCGAGGGGCTGTTGGTTGGCAATAACACATCATAGAATATCTGCTGCAGGAGATTGCAAGCAATCTCCAGATGTCATCCACCCAACCTACATCATCAAGACGTCAGGCTAAGATCACAATGCTTACATGTTGTCTCATGGGCGCACACTCCGTTATGACTAGCTTTGGCATGAACCGCCAGCCATGCATCTCATTATCCATTAACATTGCAGATGTTGCAGAGCAATGCTCTCCGTGCAGGATGTGTCAGATGTCCAGCTCCTGATGGCCCAAAAGGATATTTCTGAAGCCTTCTTGGATCACTACCAGTGGTTCTACATTGTGGAAGACCAGGATGCGGATTAAGTCTTCTGCTTGCTACCTTGTATCCTTAATGTCAATGCCGCGGCAACATTCACAGACCCCATAATGGTGGAGGATGTCATCGATGCCCTGAGGAAATGGGCCACCAACAAATCGCTGGTCCCAGATGGTCTGCTGAAATGAGTTCTATCATACATTCCATTACATTATGATGCCCCGATTGGTTATAATATTCCAAGAACTGATCGACCCTGCAGTGCAGTTGCCACCTGCCTTTGTCGACAGAGTCCTTGTATCAGTCCGCATGCCATTTACTGGATGGTAAGTTTACCATTACCAGCCTTTTATGCTGAACAGCGATTCAAGATATTTACAAGAATTCTGGCTGCCAAAATTCAGAAAGTCCTGCGCCGTGCCCTTCTCTCACCGTACAGATGGTGCTCAGCAATTACCACTATGTCATCACACTGGCAGAGGTATGTCCTGTGAGTAGAGCCTTTGTGTCTGTGGACTGACCACACTTTTGATAGGATATGCCATGATTATCTTGAGGAGGTGCTGCAACAGCTGCATTTCCCGTAGGCCCTCGTAAACAATCGTGCATCTTCTGTGTGGTGCAACTTCACAGGTTACAATCAATTGTCATATATCTCTATCACCTGCTCTGTGAGACAAGGTTGCCCCTATCAGTGGTTATGTATGCCATTGCCACAGAGCCACTGTTCAATGGAATATGATGCTGATGCCAGCTGCAGGGACTTACCATACCTTTTGTCTCCCAAGCATATGCGGACAGTCTTTTATTTTAAGTGTGTTCGCCAGCCGCTATTGTAAGGTCACTGGACTGGATTGCCCAATACAGTGCCATAGCCGGAAGCTGCTTGAACTTGGGGAATTTGAAGTGATGGTAATCAGCAGCAGCTGACCAGAAGGGAAATTGGCCCGCATCCACTTTGGGATACTATGAAATGTTTGGTGTTATCTTTACATGAGACACTCATGCCTTACCTGTAGTCATCTAATACAACACGTACATACAGATGCCTGTAGCAACTTGCTGCAATCTTTGAACATGGTACACTATGTGGCTTATATCGAGATGTATCTGGCAAGATGATACTTTTGCCATGGTCCTCCCGATGGTTGGTTGGTCGATTGGTTGATTGGGTTTGAAGGGACCAGACGGCAAGGTCATCAGTCCCTTGTTTCAAAGGTGGTCAATTTGGATGGATTTACGTCTCAGAAGAGTCATAACAATAAAAGGTAAAAGGCTAAAAAATGTAAAAGTGCTGTCATGTTGTCGATGGTGAAAACAAAAGGAGGGCATTCAGCAAGTGGTCAACCCCAAGGCTATGCTAGAGGCAAGAAATATCCCACCTCTGATGCAGTACAGGCAAGACCACCAGCTATTCAAAAGCATTCAACCTCTAGAATGTAAAAGTGTGTATTGTGAAAAGGAGTCTAACCAAATCTAAAAGGTGATGAAAACAGAGCAAATGGGAGAGAAAATAGGATCTTGGCCAGGGAGGGGAGTCGGGAAGCTCCAAAACACAGCTTACAGTGCGACACCCCCAACCCTCGCCACCCTGCCCCTACTCCAGAGGGAGAATAAAAACCTTTGAACTGAAAATAAAAACCACTTTCACGGAGGAAACTGAGAACCAGTTCAACCATCCGGGAATCATCTGCGTACTAAGTACAGACTTCCCCACACTTTACCTTTAATATTGGCAGAGCCAAAAGACAGGGCATTCCACCAAAATGTGGGCTACTAACTGGAAGGCTCAACAACCACAAATTGGGGGTGGCTCATTATGCAAAAGAAAACCATGGGTCAGCCTGATATAGCCGATGCAGAGATGACACAGGGTGGTAGAGTCCTTTCGGGAGAGGCAGAAGGAAGAACGCCACGGGACAGGTGTCACCCTCATTGCATGAAGTTTATTAGGCAGGGAGGTAGCCTCCCAGGAGTTGGCCCTTGATTGTGCGAAGTGGGATTTGATATGAAGCCGTAAATCCACTGCAGGAGGGGTTACAGAGAAGGGGGGTAAATGACTGCCCCCACCCCCCAGCCAAACGATCAGCAAGCTCATTACCTGGGATACCCACATGGCCAGGGCCCAAAGGAAGTCAACGAAACAAGCAGCACGACGAAGATCAGCGAGATGGTCATGGATGGTCGAGACCAAGGGATGACACGAAAAACACCAGTCAAGAGCCTGAAGGCCACTCATTGTGTATGTACACTCTTTGACATAAAACTTGACCGGCGGCCGGCCGCTTCAGAGGCTAAGTCCGCGCCGATCGCGACATGGGACAAAAAAACTGGCCAACTCGCTAATTCTCTAAGTCCGGTTATCTGCACAATCTGGCAACACTGTAGACTGCGGCACTTCCTGGAGGAAAACTTGTCCCATGATAGAGAAACTCTAGGCTGATTACGCCTGTGGTCTAGCGGTAGCGTGCCTTGTTTCTGTTCATAATGTCAGTGGATCGAGAGCAGCTGGCATAAAATATTTTTATAGCCTCTTCTGTCTGAATGCTGAAGACGTGAATGTAATGGTAGCGCAGATTCAATCTATTTCGCTTTGTGACACACCGATATCAAAATTTTATCCAGTAACGATTTTGCGGCAGATTTCCTGCAGACTGTCCTCCTCTGGACGCCGTATGCGGCAAAGCTCCGGGATCCATTTGCTGGCTACTGGCAGCGGCCGTGGCGACAGCAGCGGCGCTGCACTCCCCCGTTCTTTATCGAAAGCGCCTGCTACCGCTCATCGCTTTTGATGATTTAAAACGCTTTATTATTAAATGTTGCTCCACAGAAAATTTCTAATTTCCATTCACGCTAAAAAGCAACGGAGACAGACGCCCTGATTAGTAGGCGGGTATTATATTACATTAATCGGCAAGAGCTGAGTATAGCCCGAAATTAATTTTATAGACTGGGACGACATTAAACCACCTCACTACATTCGATGAATTTATAAATGCTTCATACCTCGTTTCTTTTCCTTTCAAACACAATTATTTGTGCAACTTTTGGTCAATGTTTGGATGTTTTCGTCAAGCCAGAGTGAGCGTCTGTGGTGTAAAGTGTATTACAGTTCTTGTTTCATTCCTTATGGTAAGTCTATGCGATAAACTGTGTGAATACCTTGCAATGCATGCTCTGTAGCAGTGCAGGAACACTGCACATTTGGAGTTCCATGTATGGGTTCATGAAGTATTTATTGTTGATCGGAAGTGATAGTTAAGGTCATCAGATTTAAACCAGAAAAATTTGTCGTTTTGAAGGTTTCAGAGAACGGAAAGGAATTGCTAACGCCGGTGTTAGAAAACGTCTACAGTTAAATGCTATTGCAAAAATTTAGAAGAAGGGAACTACATTAATGAACATGTGCACTTCATAAACAACCTTCTGACATGTTAGACCTATATGACGAACAAAGCTCAAATTTATATCGTTGACAGTCGGTTTGAATCTTTTCAGGGTCTATTTTACAGTGAAGCACCTTGGAATTTGCAAAGCAGAAATCCATGATATTAACTTAATTTACTAAGTCGAAATCGGACGAAGATTGATGTTTAAAGGCATTCTTCAGATTTCGCATAAGAAATTTTTACTAGCAGTTTGCAACTCCATTAATTAAAATGGAAAATAAAAGGTTGTAGTCAGCGGCTTCTACCGTGATTCGAACTGCTATGTCTTATAGTACAAGCACTGCAACGCACAAGGGAACCTCTGAGCTAACGACACACTGGCGGCCAGAGGCGGAATATAGTCACTGCGATGTTGCCTGAGCCTCAAAACGCAACCTTAAACACACGAACAGAGGAGGTGGAGATTACTGTTTTAACGTCCCGTCGACAACGATGCCATTAGAGACGGAGCACAAGCTCGGATTAGGGAAGGATGGGGAAGGAAATCGGCCGTGCCCTTCCTAAGGAACCATCCCGGCATTTGCCTGAAGCGATTTAGGGAAATCATTGAAAACCTAAATCAGGATGGCCGGGCGCGGGATTGCACCGTCGTCCTCCCGAATGCACACACAAACAGGTGTTACTTATGTGAAGAACGCCGTTCTTGGAGTCCAGAAATTAAATATACTTTCTAATTGTGTCATCTTGCAGTGGATTATATCGTACGAGTCTTCGATGTGGAAAACGAATGTCAAGTGAATTTAGCGAGGTAACGCCGACCCACACCCGGAAGTAAATGCACTATCAGAGTGTTGACAAATACTTGCTACGACGCTGCCATTTCTAGGCTCTCTGACGAGGCAGCTCTTCAGCGAAATGCTTGCCGTGATTCTCCGATACGGTTCTTCAGAGTGGAGACGCGCGCGCACGTTTGGTTTTTATGCGGCGTTCTCCCCTGATGGTTTCTGACGTCGCCTTGTGGGCTATGTATACATATGAGACATTCAATTATCATTAATCCAGAATGATACAAGTTTCAGCTTCCGGCGTGGAAGAAGGCTGTTGACGCCGACATTATATCATTTCAACGTAGGGAAAGCAAAACGGATCATTCAATGTTTCTCATTCAACATAAAGCATGTGAGATAATTTTCCGTAACGTTCATAATCATCTAAAAATACAAACGAAGTAAAAATACACCGGAAGCTTATTCGAATTGAATATAACGCTTTGCACCTCGATGTCGAATTTGTCCACTTGCAATCTTTTGCAGCATACACATAGAATGTCATGATTACCACGAGAATGAAGAAATATGTTGGTAAGGATGGAAGCAAGAAGAGACGCAGTCAACAAATATTCTATTCCTCATGGCATTCATTTCATTTGACACGTAAGAAGAGGTAAAGCGGGAATTTACTTTCGTTAACACGAAAGATATGCCGCACATATTGATAACGAGGAAGTCAGCGTCTTCATACGTTTCCTCCTTGAAATCTGTATGCTCTATTATATACTAAGTAGCCCGATCATTGTTTCAGTAATGTTACCCTCTTGTTTGACCCGGTAACGATGAACAGATTCCAAATGCATGTCTCCCTTCCTGGGTTGTTTTTTGTGTTTTATTGCTTAGAATTCCTGAAGCAGACCACTGTGCCTTCCCCCCTCGTGGGTTAGGTCTCAAAACTAAACCGCTTTGTATCCAATGGCATAATTTATTCAGACAGCATCAGCATAAGACTATCAAACAAAGCCTTCCATTTACAGTTGCAGCACTCTAACCAGCACTGACCAAAGTGTAATCCACGGTCATGGTCCTAAATTACCAGCTGTCTGCTACTGTGGCAAAGTCCGTACTACACTGTCGATTCCGCAGCACCATTTTATCTGGTAACACTGTGTAGTTGCACAGTTGTGCTACCAGGTCTGTCCTCACACTGTCAACTTTATGTATCTCACTTCTCCTGTAGCGTAGATCACGAGGAGCCGAAGTAAATGAGTGTATTCTGCATGACGTAACATTCAGTATCCCCTTCTTTCATAGCCACTCTTCATGTGCATCGATACCAAATAGGAATGCGAAAACTCTTGCGAGTGAGAGAATGACAATAACAATCGTAACGAGAACAAGCAAATAATGAATGATGTTTATTCCAACGCAGAACGAGAATGGCTTTAAATATAAAAATCTGTATCTATATCTATATCCATATCTATTGATCTTTGAGTTGGCACAATGCAAATACATCTTAGCATTTAGTTACTGAATTTAGTTCTGGATGTTTGCAGAGAAAAGGAAAAGTCGGTACTTCTCGCTAGTGTAATATAATGTGAACCAGCAACTACCCTTTCCTTAGAACACGACTCAAGCAGGTCCTCAAGTAGGTAGCAAGGCACTGCTGCATTCTGTTCCCTGACATTGCTCTGATGACGGTTAATGCAGATAGTTCCGTTTATGAAATACAAAACGTATTGCAGGTTAGTTCCTAGGATAGTAACATTAAATTTGCGTTGTAGACGGCACATGAACGTGACGACTATCCATATTACTCATCAATATAAAAAGACAATATTTTGGGAATTTAGCAGGATTACTCAAAATGAATTCTGAAATTGGGTGACTGACTGCACAGGTGCTAATCGTCGTCAAGAGTATACGATGTCCTAATCGCATTAGGAATATGAAGATCGTCTTCGACAGCTCGCAACTTTCACATTGCTATCTCCACCCTACTCCAGACAGCCCTCGGTGGAGTTGCACTACGTTGCCGATGTTATGGAAGGCCTTCAAACCGACAACAGACCACATATTGAAAAATACAAGCGAATTCTCTTGCAGCGTAAGCTTATTGTAACTAATCCAAAAATTATTGGAGAGGAACATTGTCCTATTCAAAAAAAGTAAAATGTTACACACTGTTGACGTCAAACGGACATTATCTATGTCCTGTCTTGTGTCCTACTCATCTATAATATCAAGTGTACTATGAAAATGATTATATATAATGGATGATAGGGTAATGCATTGATACCAGATGGTGTGGGCCGGCCGAAGTGGCCGTGCGGTTAAAGGCGCTGCAGTCTGGAACCGCAAGGCCGCTACGGTCGCAGGTTCGAATTATGCCTCGGGCATGGATGTTTGTGATGTCGTTAGGTTAGTTAGGTTTAACTAGTTCTAAGTTCTAGGGGACTAATGACCTCAGAAGTTGAGTCCCATAGTGCTCAGAGCCATTTGTTTAATAGACAGCACGCAGCAGATGCACCTCGAAGATGTGCAGGGAGAGCGCATCATGCCATAATATGTCAGAAAAGTATTTTCTACATTAGCCGTCGTGTGGTAGTGATATTTTATTCTTCTTCAAACTTTGTTTGACAGCTTTAACTCAGAACAAGTTTTCTACATGCATGTAAACAATAAACTGCATGTGCATTGTCAGACTGTCATAGGTAACATCAGAGAATTCGCATATATCGTTGATGATTAATTTCTCTCTCATGTTTACTATTGTTTTAACAACACTAAAGGAAACCTTACGAAAATTGTGCACTGTATTGTAAGAAATGAAATAAAACTAACCATGATAACTTTACGACGAAAGTATCTGTACACAAGCATGCCTCTATCGACACGAATTAGTAAAATACTACTCACTTAGATTTTGATTGGGTCTGTGTTTAATTGGTATGCTGTGTCATACTCAAGAGGTATGCAAATGTGGCATTTCATAAATATAGTTACGTATTCCTAGAAACCCAAAATTCGCTTGTCAGCAGCGGAAAGAGGCCTTACCTGTTGTGCAGCATTGTAAGTTTTTCAACATTGCACTATGAGCTGAAAGCATTTTCTTGCGATTTCCTTATTGATGTTTGATCTGACTGCTTGTAGCTCTTTCACAGAAGGGATAAAAACGTTACAGTCAGTGAGACTGGAACTGCGAACCGTAACAGACGCTTTTTCACAGGTCAGCACGTTACCACAGAGCTGGCGAGGAGGTATGGGTCTTAGCTTCCTATTACGAGGGCAATAGTAAATAGAACTCGTAAACCGCTATTTGAAGGTCGAGATTAGTTGCGGTTTCCACCTGCAACCACTTTCCCGGGCTTAAAACCGTAAATTTTCAATCTTTTGTTACCCTTCAAGAATAATAACTCAGATTATTCAATGGAAATGACAGGTAAAATCAAGTGAACTTTGAGGCTTAATTCCGTGCACACCAGGAAGTAACTCGTCGATCACAGAGTTGCCAAACATACGTTGCCTTGTTGCCAAATCTCAGTTACAGTACCAGCAGGAAGAAGACGAACCGATGTGATCCTACAGCGGTCTGGGAAGTGACCATAGCTGGTGTCTCCAAGTCACGGCTGCTACGGCCTGGAATACGTAATGCGTCTGATTCGCTTTCTGTAACTAGGTTTAGGGACTGGAGCGTAGTTACTAATAATACTCAGAACTGACTGCAAACTGAGCATCATAAAACAGTAACTCTCATTGTTGTTTTTATATTTCTTTCGTAAGTGTACTCAAAACTAAGAAAGTCATTCACAGGCGTTTTCGTGCCTCGCCGATAGTCGAGCACAACATACAAATAAAAATAAAAAAGAATGTGTGTGTGTGTGTGTGTGTGTGAGAGAGAGAGAGAGAGAGAGAGAGAGAGAGAGAGAGACAGACAGACAGAGAGAGAGAGAGAGAGAGAGAGATAAATAAAAAGCAATGAGAGAGAGTGTAAAAAATTGTTGTAAAGAAATTGAATCATGGTATTTAAAGAAATCTTTCATTAAAATGACACGTTCCACATCATTACGAAATGTCGTATTCATGATCTATGGAACAAGAGTTAATCTAATGTAATCTAATCTAATCTAATCACATCATATTGATGATTAGCCATGAAGAGTCATGAATTACCGAAAATTTGGCCAATACCAGTAACCAAATCTAAACTTGAAAATAAAAGACGACAATTTTTGTACTAAACTGTGACTCCTATCAAGACCCTTTCGTCCCTGTTATCTAACCACGAAAGATGTCTGATATACCTCCATTCTGAAGTAACAAAGTGTGCATGCATTTAAAGATGAAGTGCATGATGTGAAGTTCTGTGACGGAGATACGAACCCAACACGTAATCCGATTGTTAACTAAGAAAAATCAAATGTTACGTATCGGTTTTTCTTACGAGCCGCTAGGTGTCTGAATCTAAAATAAGGATACAAACTTTTGTGCCTAAGCGACAATCGAACTGCACACCTACCGTGCATCCACGAATATAGCTTAAGTATCAGTTGCTTACTCATGAACAGTAAGATGTGTGCGTGTTTGACCAGAAATAACGACACCTGTTGCGATTGTTGGAAACACATGAACAGACATTGAAATTGCGCGTTAATTTTCACTAGCAGGTTGGTGTGCACTTGATAAAGCTAGAAATGAAATTATGAATATTTTTGTACTGGATCAGGTTTCAGACCCACATACTTACCTTTGGAGGAGACCTAGAGAAGATTGCAGTCTTGGGAAAAGGAACGAAATGACTGAACTATACTGTTCCGAGAGATTCAGATCCTCGAAAGAGGAGATACGAATTCGAATCACAGTCCAGCACCAAATTTTTAAACGTCTCTAGTTCAATCAAGTACAAGTAAAATAAGAGCCCTGTCCCTTTAAATGGCTATCGGTTCATCAAATAAAATAAAATTTTCTAATGTAAGTAAGCTTACTGGCGACTGTATTTCTGTTTACCATGACTTCCGCTGTGTCATTTCCCAACGTAAACCGGCTCTGCCCAGTTGGTAATGAAGGAACGTGATGTTTAATGCGGATTCTGGATTATAACGTCTTTCTCTTGAGGTTACCAGAGGTAAAATAAATCTGTTTGTGCCTCTTAAAAGTAAATGCCTGAACCCACGCATTGCACCTGTGATAGCTCGTTCCACCATACCATTGTGGCCACATTACCCAGCCAAAAGAGTGTGCTGTAACGGATGATGTGCTTAGCTTACAAAATTAGTCACGGTGGAAAAAATGCGAGTCTATTAAATGGTCAAGTAGAAGCAAGCTTCTGACGCAGAGATTATGCTATTCTCATGTCAGCAGGATGTAAAGACTCTTCTAGGCATCATAGGCTGGATGTGAAGCCATTTTGATTTTTCACAAATTCAGCAAATTTCTTAGTTCGAGAAAATCCACTGTGAAGTGTGAAGTTGCCGGATAATTCGATTATTACTGTTATTATTAATATCATTTTATTCATACCGCTGCTGGAACACGACCGTAGTCTTCAGGTAAAACGCGAGACCAGCTAATATGACGTCTGGCGACCGAAAGCACATATCGACAAAATATTTATCGCCCCTTTCCTCTCGGTGCTGAAGCTATGAGTGTAATTCAAGCGAATCTACAATATCATATTAGCTGGTCTCGCGTTTTACCTCTAGACTACGGTCGTAGTCAAGAGTAATGTACTAAGACTGGAGTCAAGACCTCCTCTGGGAAGCGCCGCAGTCTACATGTTGCTAGATCGAGCATATTGCCAGACATAGAATTCTGAGAGGAGCACGACTGTATTGTCCACCTTACGTGAACGACTCGGCGGTCAATTTTTTGGTCTGAGACTGTATCTACAACACATACTGCACGCTGAAGACCCAGAAGAATTTTAAAAAAAAGTAGTTTATGAGAGCAACATTAACCATAGCGTTCGAAGTATTCATAGTATTGTATACGTGTGTGTAAACGCCTTCCAATGACCACTGAAGAAAGACAAGGATACACAGTCTAGCTCCAATATTATAAATACGCCTCAGTTTGTGGATGAACTCAGACTTAGGTTGATAATAATTGTGAAAATTTAGCAGCACTGTACCCATTGGTGTTAAACTCGTTTTCAACCAATGATTCCCACAGCTACAGGGATACTACTTGTGATACCTCTTAGACAAAATACTTAAGCAGTGTTATCAGACGAAAAGATCAACCTGACACAAACTGTGGGAAGTTTGTTTTACAACCTTCGTACCTGGATATTCAGCTTTTTCCTATTTGAGATATCTGTGAACGTTGCTGCTTAAGACGATTTAAGCCGAAACTAAATTCCCTCAGCTTCGACAATGTTTAAAGAAATCGTCTTATTGGCACTAAATCGTGGTTTGTGAATTGTTTACCGGCCGTACTCTGCCGTATTTTGCCGGTTGGAAGGCAAAAGCTTACTGACAAATTTCACACAGAAATTACTGTTACAGTGTACTTATGGAGCCAAATGAGTGAATTGCGTATTTTCCGGTGAGAAAGAGCACTGGCAAACAGTCTTCGCTACATTAGGTTATTTCAACTGGTGTCACTCTGAGCTAGAATTTATGGTCAGCGACTAAGTGTAAGGTCAACGTTTCGGATGCGAGTTTTGCGACTGTGAAATACTTTCCTACATTATAGAAGCGAATATTAAATTTGAACTAATATTGCGAAAATTTTGTACTTGGACAGCTTAGAATGAAAATACTTCTGTTTATTTCAAAGGGAAACAATAGATTTTCTAAAACACTGTCTGTTATACACAACTTGAAACAGGTCATGTCGACCAAATCATGTGGAAGAACTAACAGCAACGTATATCGGAAGGCAGTAAGATCTCTTGCCTTTTGGTTTGTCAGTACTCGATAGCCATTTCTAGGCGAAAGTAAATGAAGAAAGGCAGTGCGTTTTTGTTACCAAGTAACGTCTTCGTCAATTACTTTATTTTTAAAGTAATCTACGAGTAATTGCTGGTGTTTGATATTAACATGAAAAGGATTCCGTAGACAGGGAAAGAACCTGTTCTTGGGAAACTACATCTATAGTGACCAAAAGGCATTAAATGATGTTCAAGCACTTGTGTTACAGCAGCGGTATGAATAAAATGATATTAATAATAACAGTAATAATCGAATTATCCGGCAACTTCACACTTCACAGTGGATTTTCTCGAACTAAGAAATTTGCTGAATTTGTGAAAAATCAAAATGGCTTCACATCCAGCCTATGATGCCTAGAAGAGTCTTTACATCCTGCTGACATGAGAATAGCATAATCTCTGCGTCAGAAGCTTGCTTCTACTTGACCATTTAATAGACTCGCATTTTTCTTCCACCGTGACTAATTTTGTAAGCTAAGCACATCATCCGTTACAGCACACTCTTTTGGCTGGGTAATGTGGCCACAATGGTATGGTGGAACGAGCTATCACAGGTGCAATGCGTGGGTTCAGGCATTTACTTTTAAGAGGCACAAACAGATTTATTTTACCTCTGGTAACCTCAAGAGAAAGACGTTATAATCCAGAATCCGCATTAAACATCACGTTCCTTCATTACCAACTGGGCAGAGCCGGTTTACGTTGGGAAATGACACAGCGGAAGTCATGGTAAACAGAAATACAGTCGCCAGTAAGCTTACTTACATTAGGAAATTTTATTTTATTTGATGAACCGATAGCCATTTAATGGGACAGGGCTCTTATTTTACTTGTACTTGATTGAACTAGAGACGTTTAAAAATTTGGTGCTGGACTGTGATTCGAATTCGTATCTCCTCTTTCGAGGATCTGAATCTCTCGGAACAGTATAGTTCAGTCATTTCGTTCCTTTTCCCAAGACTGCAATCTTCTCTAGGTCTCCTCCAAAGGTAAGTATGTGGGTCTGAAACCTGATCCAGTACAAAAATATTCATAATTTCATTTCTAGCTTTATCAAGTGCACACCAACCTGCTAGTGAAAATTAACGCGCAATTTCAATGTCTGTTCATGTGTTTCCAACAATCGCAACAGGTGTCGTTATTTCTGGTCAAACACGCACACATCTTACTGTTCATGAGTAAGCAACTGATACTTAAGCTATATTCGTGGATGCACGGTAGGTGTGCAGTTCGATTGTCGCTTAGGCACAAAAGTTTGTATCCTTATTTTAGATTCAGACACCTAGCGGCTCGTAAGAAAAACCGATACGTAACATTTGATTTTTCTTAGTTAACAATCGGATTACGTGTTGGGTTCGTATCTCCGTCACAGAACTTCACATCATGCACTTCATCTTTAAATGCATGCACACTTTGTTACTTCAGAATGGAGGTATATCAGACATCTTTCGTGGTTAGATAACAGGGACGAAAGGGTCTTGATAGGAGTCACAGTTTAGTACAAAAATTGTCGTCTTTTATTTTCAAGTTTAGATTTGGTTACTGGTATTGGCCAAATTTTCGGTAATTCATGACTCTTCATGGCTAATCATCAATATGATGTGATTAGATTAGATTAGATTACATTAGATTAACTCTTGTTCCATAGATCATGAATACGACATTTCGTAATGATGTGGAACGTGTCATTTTAATGAAAGATTTCTTTAAATACCATGATTCAATTTCTTTACAACAATTTTTTACACTCTCTCTCATTGCTTTTTATTTATCTCTCTCTCTCTCTCTCTCTCTGTCTGTCTGTCTCTCTCTCTCTCTCTCTCTCTCTCTCTCTCTCTCTCTCTCACACACACACACACACACACACACATTCTTTTTTATTTTTATTTGTATGTTGTGCTCGACTATCGGCGAGGCACGAAAACGCCTGTGAATGACTTTCTTAGTTTTGAGTACACTTACGAAAGAAATATAAAAACAACAATGAGAGTTACTGTTTTATGATGCTCAGTTTGCAGTCAGTTCTGAGTATTATTAGTAACTACGCTCCAGTCCCTAAACCTAGTTACAGAAAGCGAATCAGACGCATTACGTATTCCAGGCCGTAGCAGCCGTGACTTGGAGACACCAGCTATGGTCACTTCCCAGACCGCTGTAGGATCACATCGGTTCGTCTTCTTCCTGCTGGTACTGTAACTGAGATTTGGCAACAAGGCAACGTATGTTTGGCAACTCTGTGATCGACGAGTTACTTCCTGGTGTGCACGGAATTAAGCCTCAAAGTTCACTTGATTTTACCTGTCATTTCCATTGAATAATCTGAGTTATTATCGCTTGAAGGGTAACAAAAGATTAAAAATTTACGGTTTTAAGCCCAGGAAAGTGGTTGCAGGTGGAAACCGCAACTAATCTCGACCTTCAAATAGCGGTTTACGAGTTCTATTTACTATTGCCCTCGTAATAGGAAGCTAAGACCCATACCTCCTCGCCAGCTCTGTGGTAACGTGCTGACCTGTGAAAAAGCGTCTGTTACGGTTCGCAGTTCCAGTCTCACTGACTGTAACGTTTTTATCCCTTCTGTGAAAGAGCTACAAGCAGTCAGATCAAACATCAATAAGGAAATCGCAAGAAAATGCTTTCAGCTCATAGTGCAATGTTGAAAAACTTACAATGCTGCACAACAGGTAAGGCCTCTTTCCGCTGCTGACAAGCGAATTTTGGGTTTCTAGGAATACGTAACTATATTTATGAAATGCCACATTTGCATACCTCTTGAGTATGACACAGCATACCAATTAAACACAGACCCAATCAAAATCTAAGTGAGTAGTATTTTACTAATTCGTGTCGATAGAGGCATGCTTGTGTACAGATACTTTCGTCGTAAGGTTATCATGGTTAGTTTTATTTCATTTCTTACAATACAGTGCACAATTTTCGTAAGGTTTCCTTTAGTGTTGTTAAAACAATAGTAAACATGAGAGAGAAATTAATCATCAACGATATATGCGAATTCTCTGATGTTACCTATGACAGTCTGACAATGCACATGCAGTTTATTGTTTACATGCATGTAGAAAACTTGTTCTGAGTTAAAGCTGTCAAACAAAGTTTGAAGAAGAATAAAATATCACTACCACACGACGGCTAATGTAGAAAATACTTTTCTGACATATTATGGCATGATGCGCTCTCCCTGCACATCTTCGAGGTGCATCTGCTGCCTGCTGTCTATTAAACAAATGGCTCTGAGCACTATGGGACTCAACTTCTGAGGTCATTAGTCCCCTAGAACTTAGAACTAGTTAAACCTAACTAACCTAACGACATCACAAACATCCATGCCCGAGGCAGGATTCGAACCTGCGACCGTAGCGGCCTTGCGGTTCCAGACTGCAGCGCCTTTAACCGCACGGCCACTTCGGCCGGTCCCCACCATCTGGTATCAATGCATTACCCTATCATCCATTATATATAATCATTTTCATAGTACACTTGATATTATAGATGAGTAGGACACAAGACAGGACATAGATAATGTCCGTTTGACGTCAACAGTGTGTAACATTTTACTTTTTTTGAATAGGACAATGTTCCTCTCCAATAATTTTTAGATTAGTTACAATAAGCTTACGCTGCAAGAGAATTCGCTTGTATTTTTCAATATGTGGTCTGTTGTCGGTTTGAAGGCCTTCCATAACATCGGCAACGTAGTGCAACTCCACCGAGGGCTGTCTGGAGTAGGGTGGAGATAGCAATGTGAAAGTTGCGAGCTGTCGAAGACGATCTTCATATTCCTAATGCGATTAGGACATCGTATACTCTTGACGACGATTAGCACCTGTGCAGTCAGTCACCCAATTTCAGAATTCATTTTGAATAATCCTGCTAAATTCCCAAAATATTGTCTTTTTATATTGATGAGTAATATGGATAGTCGTCACGTTCATGTGCCGTCTACAACGCAAATTTAATGTTACTATCCTAGGAACTAACCTGCAATACGTTTTGTATTTCATAAACGGAACTATCTGCATTAACCGTCATCAGAGCAATGTCAGGGAACAGAATGCAGCAGTGCCTTGCTACCTACTTGAGGACCTGCTTGAGTCGTGTTCTAAGGAAAGGGTAGTTGCTGGTTCACATTATATTACACTAGCGAGAAGTACCGACTTTTCCTTTTCTCTGCAAACATCCAGAACTAAATTCAGTAACTAAATGCTAAGATGTATTTGCATTGTGCCAACTCAAAGATCAATAGATATGGATATAGATATAGATACAGATTTTTATATTTAAAGCCATTCTCGTTCTGCGTTGGAATAAACATCATTCATTATTTGCTTGTTCTCGTTACGATTGTTATTGTCATTCTCTCACTCGCAAGAGTTTTCGCATTCCTATTTGGTATCGATGCACATGAAGAGTGGCTATGAAAGAAGGGAATACTGAATGTTACGTCATGCAGAATACACTCATTTACTTCGGCTCCTCGTGATCTACGCTACAGGAGAAGTGAGATACATAAAGTTGACAGTGTGAGGACAGACCTGGTAGCACAACTGTGCAACTACACAGTGTTACCAGATAAAATGGTGCTGCGGAATCGACAGTGTAGTACGGACTTTGCCACAGTAGCAGACAGCTGGTAATTTAGGACCATGACCGTGGATTACACTTTGGTCAGTGCTGGTTAGAGTGCTGCAACTGTAAATGGAAGGCTTTGTTTGATAGTCTTATGCTGATGCTGTCTGAATAAATTATGCCATTGGATACAAAGCGGTTTAGTTTTGAGACCTAACCCACGAGGGGGGAAGGCACAGTGGTCTGCTTCAGGAATTCTAAGCAATAAAACACAAAAAACAACCCAGGAAGGGAGACATGCATTTGGAATCTGTTCATCGTTACCGGGTCAAACAAGAGGGTAACATTACTGAAACAATGATCGGGCTACTTAGTATATAATAGAGCATACAGATTTCAAGGAGGAAACGTATGAAGACGCTGACTTCCTCGTTATCAATATGTGCGGCATATCTTTCGTGTTAACGAAAGTAAATTCCCGCTTTACCTCTTCTTACGTGTCAAATGAAATGAATGCCATGAGGAATAGAATATTTGTTGACTGCGTCTCTTCTTGCTTCCATCCTTACCAACATATTTCTTCATTCTCGTGGTAATCATGACATTCTATGTGTATGCTGCAAAAGATTGCAAGTGGACAAATTCGACATCGAGGTGCAAAGCGTTATATTCAATTCGAATAAGCTTCCGGTGTATTTTTACTTCGTTTGTATTTTTAGATGATTATGAACGTTACGGAAAATTATCTCACATGCTTTATGTTGAATGAGAAACATTGAATGATCCGTTTTGCTTTCCCTACGTTGAAATGATATAATGTCGGCGTCAACAGCCTTCTTCCACGCCGGAAGCTGAAACTTGTATCATTCTGGATTAATGATAATTGAATGTCTCATATTTATACATAGCCCACAAGGCGACGTCAGAAACCATCAGGGGAGAACGCCGCATAAAAACCAAACGTGCGCGCGCGTCTCCACTCTGAAGAACCGTATCGGAGAATCACGGCAAGCATTTCGCTGAAGAGCTGCCTCGTCAGAGAGCCTAGAAATGGCAGCGTCGTAGCAAGTATTTGTCAACACTCTGATAGTGCATTTACTTCCGGGTGTAGGTCGGCGTTACCTCGCTAAATTCACTTGACATTCGTTTTCCACATCGAAGACTCGTACGATATAATCCACTGCAAGATGACACAATTAGAAAGTATATTTAATTTCTGGACTCCAAGAACGGCGTTCTTCACATAAGTAACACCTGTTTGTGTGTGCATTCGGGAGGACGACGGTGCAATCCCGCGCCCGGCCATCCTGATTTAGGTTTTCAATGATTTCCCTAAATCGCTTCAGGCAAATGCCGGGATGGTTCCTTAGGAAGGGCACGGCCGATTTCCTTCCTCATCCTTCCCTAATCCGAGCTTGTGCTCCGTCTCTAATGACATCGTTGTCGACGGGACGTTAAAACAGTAATCTCCACCTCCTCTGTTCGTGTGTTTAAGGTTGCGTTTTGAGGCTCAGGCAACATCGCAGTGACTATATTCCGCCTCTGGCCGCCAGTGTGTCGTTAGCTCAGAGGTTCCCTTGTGCGTTGCAGTTCTTGTACTATAAGACATAGCAGTTCGAATCACGGTAGAAGCCGCTGACTACAACCTTTTATTTTCCATTTTAATTAATGGAGTTGCAAACTGCTAGTAAAAATTTCTTATGCGAAATCTGAAGAATGCCTTTAAACATCAATCTTCGTCCGATTTCGACTTAGTAAATTAAGTTAATATCATGGATTTCTGCTTTGCAAATTCCAAGGTGCTTCACTGTAAAATAGACCCTGAAAAGATTCAAACCGACTGTCAACGATATAAATTTGAGCTTTGTTCGTCATATAGGTTCATTAATGTAGTTCCCTTCTTCTAAATTTTTGCAATAGCATTTAACTGTAGACGTTTTCTAACACCGGCGTTAGCAATTCCTTTCCGTTCTCTGAAACCTTCAAAACGACAAATTTTTCTGGTTTAAATCTGATGACCTTAACTATCACTTCCGATCAACAATAAATACTTCATGAACCCATACATGGAACTCCAAATGTGCAGTGTTCCTGCACTGCTACAGAGCATGCATTGCAAGGTATTCACACAGTTTATCGCATAGACTTACCATAAGGAATGAAACAAGAACTGTAATACACTTTACACCACAGACGCTCACTCTGGCTTGACGAAAACATCCAAACATTGACCAAAAGTTGCACAAATAATTGTGTTTGAAAGGAAAAGAAACGAGGTATGAAGCATTTATAAATTCATCGAATGTAGTGAGGTGGTTTAATGTCGTCCCAGTCTATAAAATTAATTTCGGGCCATACTCAGCTCTTGCCGATTAATGTAATATAATACCCGCCTACTAATCAGGGCGTCTGTCTCCGTTGCTTTTTAGCGTGAATGGAAATTGTAGAAATTTTCTGTGGAGCAACATTTAATAATAAAGCGTTTTAAATCATCAAAAGCGATGAGCGGTAGCAGGCGCTTTCGATAAAGAACGGGGGAGTGCAGCGCCGCTGCTGTCGCCACGGCCGCTGCCAGTAGCCAGCAAATGGATCCCGGAGCTTTGCCGCATACGGCGTCCAGAGGAGGACAGTCTGCAGGAAATCTGCCGCAAAATCGTTACTGGATAAAATTTTGATATCGGTGTGTCACAAAGCGAAATAGATTGAATCTGCGCTACCATTACATTCACGTCTTCAGCATTCAGACAGAAGAGGCTATAAAAATATTTTATGCCAGCTGCTCTCGATCCACTGACATTATGAACAGAAACAAGGCACGCTACCGCTAGACCACAGGCGTAATCAGCCTAGAGTTTCTCTATCATGGGACAAGTTTTCCTCCAGGAAGTGCCGCAGTCTACAGTGTTGCCAGATTGTGCAGATAACCGGACTTAGAGAATTAGCGAGTTGGCCAGTTTTTTTGTCCCATGTCGCGATCGGCGCGGACTTAGCCTCTGAAGCGGCCGGCCGCCGGTCAAGTTTTATGTCAAAGAGTGTACATAACAAAATGTGGTTGAGTTGGGAAATCGCCATCAATTCCACAGTAAACACCCCACATTCAGTTGGAAGGAGATGATATTCCATACCAACAGAGGATGTGAAGGCATACCCCACACGATCAACATATTTAGAGCCATCGATATCCCGAAACTCCCATAAAATGCGGCAGAAAAAGTAACGGAACACCATCGGGGGGGAGGGGGGGGGGAGAATCTTTTGGACCTTGGCGGAGATCCATCCGAATCTGGGGCCGAGGAACTAACCAAGGAGGGGTGTTGTGGAGGGATCATGGGAGACAGGACAAAGAAGGAAGCTGAAAGTCACAGTGAAGAGACGCAAGGTGGTGCCCAAGTGCTAATCCGCCCGAGGGCGGGAATCAGGTGAGCGACGTTCTTGGTCTGGGAACGGGATAGAATAGGAAGGATGAGTGGGAGAGGAATGGACAGCAATTGCATAAGAAACCAGAAGTTGGGACCGCCAAACAGAAAGGGGGGGGGGGGGCATATTACGGTGACAGAAGTGGACCACCCACGATTTTAAAGGAGAGAATTGAAACCTGTGTGAGAGGGTCCATGCAGAAGCATGCTGTATAACACCCTGGAACTGCCACTCTGCAGAGGCCATTGAAGAGGCATTAACCCAAATGCAGAAATCAGTCACAAACCAAAGGACCAACAGATACCACAAGCCCATCTATAGCAATGAGGAAAAGAAGTACACTCAGTACGGAACCCTGTGGGATGTAGGACATCATCAATAAAACCAAACAAAGAGATAGAAAAAACGACCTGTGCAGTATATAGAGGCCAATCAGTACGTTGGAAAGACCAACAAGGTAACCTGCCCATCGGGGAGTGGGAAGGGAGTGAGAGAATCAATGGGAAGGGGTCATTATCACAAAGGTCATCGTATGGCGACCAGTGTAATTAAGGGAGGAGGGAGGGAGAAGAAATGAAGATCAATGGCAGAAAAGGTGCCTTCTTAATGACAGTTCCCCTACCCATTTCAGTACCACTCATGGTAAAAGTTGTGTTCTGCAAGAAACTGGTCTATGAGGAGACCCCAACTAGATGTAAATGCACTACCCCACAAGGGATGATGAGCATTAAAATCCCTGAGAAGAAGGAAGTTGCTGAAGAAGGGCAGTTAAGGCAGCAGGTGTTGAGTCCTGTCAGGCGGGTGATAAATATTGCAAACTGTTACTCCAGAGACCAGGTGGACCCTAACAGCAACCGCTTCCACTGTAGTTTGAAGAGGAATCCACATGCTAGCAACGTCTGTATGGACCAACGTACAAACTCCATCATGGGGCCGACCCCATTTCAACAGAAAGCACGGAACCCACGGAGGGTCGGTGAGTGATCATCAGTAAAATGAGATGCCTGCAGAACCACACAAGCAGTAGAGTAAAAGAAAATGAGGGATTTCAACTCCAGAAGGTGATGGTAATATCCATTACAATTCCATTGGATAATCACAGAATGACGATTCAAATTGGGGGTGAACAGGCTAAAGCCACTCATGCGACTGGGTCACCATCCGTCACCGACAAGGAGGGGGCGACATCCATGAACAGCTGGTCAGAGTCAGGTTGCGAAAGTGGGGACAGGACTGCTGGTGACACCAGAGGCTCCTTGTCCTGGGACTTATGCTCCTTCTTCTTTTCTGTTTCAGATTGAGGGCAGCTGTGCTGCAAAAGGGAGCAAGCTGCAGCAAGATCTGGAACAGAAAGAGAGTGGGCGACCTGGGGGCCCACAGACTGTGGTTCTCATGGTGGTTGTGGTCGTCATGTGGCAGCAGACCTTTTTCCTGGAAGGTGCTGGGAAGGGAGGTCCCAGGAGGGGTGCCCTTGACCGGCAGACCCTGAAGAAGTGGACACTTCTCCAGCTGGGGAGGGGGAGCAGTGCCCAGAGGGGAGGATGTGGGAACCGCAGGGGAGGAGAGGAAGAGGGGAGGAGAGGGGTTCGGGACTGGGGTAAGGAAGGGGAAGGAAGGGGTGAAGATGTAACTAAAGCATAGCTAGACGTCATTGACAGAGGATGAAGATGTGCATACTTCTCACGCGCCTCAGTGTAGATTAGACGATCAAGGGACTTCTAAGAAGGGAAAGAAGATACAGGAGTATAAGCCGGGCAATCTAGAAAACATGGGGAATGATTGCCATGACAATTAAGACACTCAGGAGGGGGAACACAGGAACTCCCCTCATGGAGTGGACGTCCACAGTCACCACAGAGAGGGGTCTGCAAACAGTGAAAGACATGTGGCCAAAATGCAAGCACTTAAAACATCTCATAGGTGGTGGGATGTCCGGCTTCATGTCACAATGATAAACCATAATCTTGACCTCAGGGAGGGTATCCCCTTCAAACGCCAGGATAAATTCACCAGTATCAATGCAATTGTCCTTCAGGCCCTTCTGAAAATGGCAAACAAAGTGAACATGCCAAACAAAGTGAACACCCCGCCGTCCTAAATTGTCCTTAAGTTCCTCATCAGTTTGAAGAAATAGGTCTCTGTGAAAAATTACACCTTGAACCACATTCAAAGACTGGTGGGGGGTAATGGACACAGGAATTGTGCCAAGATGGTCACAAGCACAAAGGCCACAGACTGGGCAGCTGAAGCAGTTTTGATCAACAACGGACCAGACCGCATCTTGCTTAGGAAGTCCACTTCGCCAAACTTGTCATCAATGTGTTCCACAAAGAATAAAGGTTTGGTATTGTTGAAAGTATCGCCATCCATCCTGGTGCAAACCAGATAGCGGGGGAAAGGTTTCGCCCCTAGCCGACGAGCCTGACCCTCCTCCCAGGACGTAGCCATGGATAGGAAGGCCGAAGGGGCAGAAGAAGCAGCACAAAAAGAATCACTTCCATTCAAAGAGACGGCTGTAAAGGATGGCCAGAGTCCTGGACCCATATGAATTTCATTTGCGTAGCATCCGCCCTGATACCACCCACTCCAATCAGGGGCTTTCCCCACAGGCACCACCCAGCCACAGCTAGGGTTGTCTGGCACGTGGCCATTGCCACGAGTTCCAATGCTCCAGGATGACAAGCAACCACTCTTACGCTTACATGAGGTGGTCACAGCTCAGGTATCAGAAGTGTGATCCCTGTGTTTTCAGGGAGCTCAGCCAAAGGGTACATAGCGACCCCACCACATGGGCTGGCTACCATGCTGGCTATGTACCCTAGCATCAGACAATGACATAAAGGAAAATGTGGAAGGAACAAGGAGGGCACACGCCTGAGACACTAGGTAAGGTGCTCTTCCCCAAATGGCTCACACTATGGAATACAAATTTAGTAATGAATGTCAAACCACAGAGAGGGCCCAGAGAATGCCAAAAGGATGAGGTAATTACTCAACAAAACCAAATCTCAAAGCCAACATAACCAGGAGGATAGCGGGGCAACCTAAACAAGGACAGCAAGAGAGGGTAGAGAGGAAGGGGCAAGGACAGGAAAGGAGGGGAAGGGAAAAGAAATGCAGACCGGGACAGAAGGAAGGCTGCAATAGTTCAGGGCCCAGTGGTCACCACACACATACTCACGAAATGGCCATGAGCCCCCTGGGTGGAGGGGGGTCCTCCTGATGCCAAGGTGATAGCCCACAGTTTACAAGCAGTCTTTGGTTCCTTTTCGAAAGAAGGAATGATTGTCAAAGTGCAATATGACACTCTTCCTATGACAGAAGGCAATCTCGGAACAGTCAATGTGTGGTTAGGGCAGCTGCCTTATATGTTGCCACGATGATGTGGAACTATGCCAGGACAGCTTCACAGGTACTTTGAACAACTGGCCCCCTCCTCTCACAAACCACCCACTGCAGTGGCACATATTTTACCACCACTGTCTCACTTAAAGGAATTTTTTGTGGACTTCAGGTATGTCAACGCTGACCTGCTAAGTGGTGAATGCAGAGGGACCCCATGATGTTAACTGCCATATGATGTGAGGTGTGACTTATAATTTTATATATATATAAATTTTTGGTGCCTACAGTGTTAGGTCTTTCAGTGTCACACAAATTTTTATTTTTAAAGGGGATCACTTAAGACTATTTCCATGGGTTCGCTGCTCAAATTTCTCCCTCATATCACAAAATTGTCGTCTGATGTAGTACAAACTGAAAAAATAAATTCCTTTTGAAGCACAGTTTCGTATATAATTTATATTCAAAACCTTACACCTGTGCCACAGAACAAATCCTACATCGAGAATACTTTACACAAGTTTAAAGGAAGAAATGCTTCCGATAATTACTACAGTATTTAAAGAACATCAAAATATGAACAGGCTGAAATGAACAAACAGTACATGAGACTATGTTAATCAAGTCAACTGTAAAAAGGTAAGGAGCATATTATTACCAAAATGAGAAATATGCAAAAGTGAAATGCCAAAATGAGCACTTCTCAATTGGGAGTAAATCAAAACAATCAGAATGACTGAAAGAGAGCACAATAACATGAGCTATAAACGAATAAGAGCTAAGTAATTAAGCAAATAAGAGAATAGGCAAAAATGAATTCCAACCCAATGAGCCTGGCCAAACTCTGTCGGCAGTTATGTACGGTTGCGCTAGTGGCGGCACCTCGCGGCCCGTACGCAACACGCGTGCCTTCTATCGCAATGCACTCTTAGTGCTTGCGGCGGCGTCTAGGGCCCGTACACAAGTTGTGCGATTGCTGTCGCAGGTCGACCCTTAATCTATGATGTTACAGAGGCCATCCCAGAAACCCAACTGAAAGCTGTCTACCCTCTGTTACTTGGCCAGTGTTCTGGCATCTTGTGCATGGTTCTCTTAATTCCAATGCCAGAGTGGCCTGGTATTTGGTGGTCAACCATAAAAATATGAATCGCTAGAGAGACTGTTTCATATGTATGGCTGATTCTCTGTTATGTCCCCAGTGCTGTCTACCTGATCCAGATGAACACCGTCTGGAATATGGGTCCACTGTGGAAGTTGACGAGACTGTTGTAGGGTCCTCTGCTGAATGAAGACCAAAATCAGTGACTTCAACATCTCTTCTTATCCCAAATGTGACATTTTATCCATATCCTTAGATGAATGCAGTGATAGTTGCTTGTACTTGCAGTTAAAAGGACTTCGGTGGAACGGTAATAGAATCAGAATACTGTTTTATTCAGTGATTACTTCAATATTACATTATAACTAGTAACAACTCTGGAAAATCACAAAAAGATTTCTTGCTTTGTTCTAAGGTTTTATTACTTTGGTACCCTGGATGGAGACAGTAAGAAAATTATGAAACATGTCCGGTGAAATGTTCAAATTAGCACTCCTAACCTCTGATTTTATCATGTGTACTCCCCTCCTCCTAACACCAGAAATTTTGTGAATTAGGTTTCCTTTACAACTAGAGACAGGGTGCAACTTGACATCTGAAATACTGAATTCTCTATACTGTGCACCTAGATGTAGTTATCATCAGCCTAGTTCCTTGAAACTTTCACCAGAAAAAGCAGTTGGAGGACTCACATCTTTAACACACGAAGCTACACACTCCCCTGTTGCTCTATTTTTTATTACAACCAGTATTCCTGGAAGATCCACAAACCCATTCTTACAAATGTGTGTGGCTTTCAATGAGTGGTAACCGACTGGAAACACAATAATGCAAAGTAGTATATGTGCAGTATGTATGTAGTAGACTTGCTGTTTTCATCCACAATCTGAATTTATCCCATACTTCACTGTTTAGATCCCCTATTTACTTCAATATGTACACTTTGGTTTTAGTCTTCCTACTCACTGCATTGGCTCTCTCCTGCAGCATTACTTACACATAAATGAGAAGACATTACTGGATGTGGTCAAGCACTATAGACATGCTAAATGTGTTTGGAGTGAAACATGATCTAGGGCTAATGAAAAAAGTTTCTGACATACTAGAATAGGACATCAAAACAGCTCCATAGTGACAGATGAAAATTTCTTCAGTACCAGGATTTGAACAGAGAATTCTCATTTTACACGATTTGTCACCTTAACATCCAGCTATTAGAGCATGTTTCCTATCTGACCCAAATCTCCATATGCTGGACACTACACAGTAGTGTACCCAATGTGTTATTCTTTGCCTGTAGGTCTACTACAATCCTGTGGGCTATCTGCCATAGAATATTGGCCTTTCAGTCCAAATGCACTGTCAGGCACATATATTTATAAAGGTGTTGTGTATGTTCTTTTGGTCACACATCCAAAAGAACACACACTATATCTATATATCATCTAGGGTTCAGTCACATCTTCTGTGCTTGGCTATGATAGGTGGTTTAGGCAGGCTATCAAGTTAGGGTGTGGTCACCTAATGGTTGGTTGGTTGGTTAAAAAGAGGGGGGAAGGGACCAAATCATGAGGTCAACAGTCCCTTGTTCCTAATGAAACAATGCCACAAGTGTGAGGATAAAACAGTTGAGACATATAACACAAAACGGAAAGAAAGGAAAAACCACAAGAACAAAGGAAAGGCAAAGAACACTAAAGGAACAAAGGAGGACAAGAAAACAACATAGACACTAGAAACAGAAGTGAGAAAAACAAGAAGACAGATTACAGTGGCTGGCCAACCGCGAGAATAAAAAGGAGAAGCCAGCCACTTTGCAACACATTAAAACCTCCACCCTAAAGCACTAGCATGGAGGACGCAGAGGGACAAAGGACATGTGCTAAAACTTAGATCAAATGACGAAACCCACCCTCACAAATAAAATGTAGAACTAAATCAGTCAATGAGGCATTGTCAGATAAAATGAGCAGCAACGAGCCCGGTAACCCAAGATTTCGTTGCTGGGCAGTTGAATTTGGACAGTGCACCAGAATATGGCCCACTGTCAACCGGGTACCACACCGAAACTGAGGCGGGTCTTCACTGTGCAAGAGGTAACCGTGGGTTGCCCAAGCATGGCCAATGCAGAGCCGGCAGAGGACAACTGATTCCCTGCGAGAGGCCCGCATGGAAGACTTCCACACATTCGTAGTCTCCTTAATGACACGCAGTTTGTTGTATGTACTGTTATGCCATTCCATCTCCCAAAGCTGAAAAACCCTATAGTGTAGGGCAGAATGCAGAACAGGTTCAGAGATGCGCATCTCCATAAGTGGTTTCCATGTAGCCTGTTTGGCCAGCCTGTCGGCAAGTTCGTTGCCTGGGATGCCGACGTGCCCTGGGGTCCACACAAACACCACTGAACGATGGGACCAGCCCAGGGCATAGATGGACTCCTGGATGGACGCCACTGAAGGATGGTGAGGGTAGCACTAGTCAATAGCTTGTAGGCTGCTCAAGGAGTCAGTACACAAAAGAAACAATTCCTCGGGGCATGAACAGATATACCGAAATGCACGAGATATGGCCACCAGCTCTGCAGTGAATACACTGCAGCCATCGGGCAAGGAATGCTGTTCAGTATGTCCTCCATGGACATACACAAAGCCGACTTGAGTAACAGCCATCAGTGTAAACCACTTGTGTAGAATCTAGAGGAAGTGGCAGTGGAGAACCATGGGGCGAAGCTGTGGCCTATGTGTACACCATGGAGGTGTATGTGAATGGACCTCAAGTATAGGTGGTTAAGGCAAGGATTCCAGTTCAGAAAGAAAGGACCAGATACGAACTGTAATTGGAAGCCCTGACATGGGACACCGATGCGTGAGATGACCCGCTGTGGGTGGGAAAAAGAGATGGTGATTCGGATGCGCAGGAGAACTACAAATGTGTGCTACATAACTGGCCAGCAGTTGTGCACACCTAACTTGCAATGGAGGCACTCCAGCCTCTGCCAGGACACTGGTCACCAAACTCGTCTGGAAATCTCCCGTCACTAGTCTAATGCCACAGTGGTGCACTGGGTCGAGTAAACGCAACACTGAGGGTGCGGCCAAACCAAACCACACTCCCATAGCCAAGGTGGGATTGATCAAGGGCTCTGTAGAGCTGCAGCAGCGTAGAGAAATCTGCACTCCAGTTGGTGTTGCTCAGGCAGCGGAGGGCATTAAGGAGCTGCCAGCACTTCCGCTTAAGCTGACGATGGTGAGGAAACCAAGTCAATGAGGCATCGAAAACCAGTCCTAAAAATCTATATGGAAGCTGTGGGCGAGAGCCCATGACTACACCTTGTGGATGGCTCCCTGTGGGCACCACACAGCAACACCAGAACTGGTGTAGCAGTACAGAATGCAGAAATTGTCTGCATACAGAGAGGGTGAGAAGGACGGCCTTACAGCTGCTGCTGGACCATTAATGGCCACTAAAGATGGAGAGACACTCAATACACACCCCTGTAGGACCCCATTGTCCTGGATATGTGGGAACTATCGGAGGGGTGGAAGCCGCCCTGACATGAGCCAGAAGGCCACATGACTCCAGGACCCAACCCGAGCCAACCCAACCACCGACACACCATACATTCCAGCAGCTTACAAACAATGTTGGTGAGGCTGATGGGCTGATAGCTATCCACATCAAGCAGGTTTCTACCGGGTTTGAGCACTGGAATGATGCTGCTCTCCTGCCATTGCAATGGAAAGATGCCATCGCACCAGATACACTTGAAGATGATGAGGATATGTCACTTGTAGTCGGATGAGAGATGTTTAATCATTTGGCTGTGGATCCTATCTGGTCCAGGAGCTGTGTCGGGGCAATGTGCAAGGGCACTGAGGAGCTACCACTCTGTAAATGGGGCGTTATAGGATTCACTGTAGCGTGTAGTGAATGAGAGGACATTCCCCTCCAGACATCGTTGGAGAGTGCGAAAGGCTGGGGGGTAATTCTCTGATGCAGAGGCTTGAGTACAGTGCTCAGCAATCGCGTTTATGTCAGTAGATAACATAAATGGCGTGTTAACACCAGGAACACCTGTTGGGATCTGGTACCTGAAAACACATTTGATCTTTGCCCAGACTTGGAAACGTGATGTATGGTCGAGGCTTATCTCAACTAACACTCCTGCTTCAGTCATCCGATAAGTCGGGGTACACAGGCACGGAGCTGTTTAAAGGCTATGAGGTGCTCCATGGAAGGGTGCCACGTATGCTGCTGTAGAGCTTGCCGATGCTCCTTAATTGCTTCAGCGACTTCCGGTGACCACCAAGGGACTGCCTTATGCCTCCGGCACCCTAAAGAGCGAGGGATCGCGTTTTCTGCCAAAGAAACAGTTGTGTTAGTCACCTGCTCAACAATCACATCGATGTTGCCGTGTGGGGGAGATTCAGTGCTGACAGCAGAGGTGGAAGTTCCCCACTCTGCCTTGTTCAAAGCCCATATGGGCAGGCGTATGTGTGCCTGATGCTGGGGCAGTGACAGGAAGATGGGGAAGTGGTCACTACCACACAGGTCATCATGTGCTCTCCATTGGAGAGATGGGATAAGTCCTGGGCTGCAAATTGATAAATCAGTGGCCAAGTAACTACCTGGTGCCAAACTGAAATGTGTGGCGGACCCAATATTTAAGAGGCAGAGGTCAAATTGCATCAGTAAAGTTCTGACATCTCTGCCTCGGCCAGTAAGCAGGGTACCATCCCACAAGGGGTTATGGGCATTAAAATCTCCCAGAAGTAGGAAAGGTTTAGCGGGTTGATCAATCAGTGCAGCTAATATATTCAGGGGTACTGCACCATCTGGAGGAAGACATACATTGCAGACAGTTTCACAAGCTGCAAAATTTGTCGTGAATAAAACAGTGACCCATATATACAATAAGTTTCCTTTAATTTACGTCTATGGTCACAAACGTTTTGTTAACAGACTACCGGTTTCAGTCTTAAATGACCATCATCATATCTACAGCAAAAATGGGAAAAAACATAAATACACTCGCAGATTGTCTACAGCTTAAAAACAATAAATAGACCATAATGAAAAGTACTACTGACAAATATATGCATTTGTGCGCTTTAAGTATGAAGAGGCATACCTGTTTTATAAAAACAATGTCGTAATGTACTGTAGCCATAGTGACATCGTCAAATGTTAAATGCAAAATCAGCACCAGCATCGTCAAATACATATAAATAACATCATATGCACGAGTCATGCCAGTAGCAGTACTGTTCAAAACAAGCTGCCGTACAGTAGCCACAAGATGTTGGTGTTTTAAGTTCACCAGATGTCGCTAATGTCGGCATACACTAGTTTTCAATAATTAATTGAACAGCGCAAAATAAAGGGGGATACAATAGTTGAAGTCTGTAATGAGCTTATAACGTGTAAAAGGCATTACAGTAATAAAAAGCTATGAAATAGAAGACGACAAAAGTCGGATAATTATTTTGGGGTCAAAAACAGTGCTGAGCTAGCAAATACAATCAAGGGTATACATATACCAAATAATGCGACATTAGCATCCTTGGATCTAAAAAATCTTTACAGTAAAAGAAACTATTGACATTCTTAGACATAATCTCCTGTGCCACAACAAGATTAGTACTGCAGAGTGTACAGAAGTAATTGAATTTCTAGATTTTGTCTTAGCTTCCAATTTTTTTTACCTTCAATGAAAAAATTTATTATCAAAAAGATGGGCTTGGGATGGGTAATTGCCTCCTTTGGCAGATATTTTTATCAATGATTTTAAATGTAATTTTTTTGCCAAGTATCCACAGCTTAAAGATAAAATGATTTATTACAAATGGTATGTTGATGACATTTTATTACTGATAGAATGTGACACCAGTGAAGTCAACACATTTTCCCAAGCAATAGGCAGCATGCACCCAAAAATAACTTTTACCATTGAAATTGAAGGAGATGGCTCCATTAACTACCTTGACCTTACTATTAGGAAAGGTAACAACAAACATAAGTTTTCAATTTTTAGAAAATCTATTGTACTATTAGTGTCATGAATGACCGTTCATGCCATCCTCCCCAATACAAAAAAGCTTTCTTCGCTTCCGTGGTTCACCGACTCCTTTGTCTACCTTTGGACAAAAACTAAATACGTAAAGAACTCATCATTTTAAAGCCGATTGCGGTAGCTAAAGGCTTTTCCGTAAATGACGTCACACGCCCCTACAGTAGGCTAAAGAAACGGATAACAAACAAAACACACACAAACACAAAATAAAACTGGTGAAGATAGAATGAAAACCATTCCTATTAAATTTAATGGCAAAATGTTCCTGCAAATAGACAAATGTTTTAAAAAGTCTGATGTCAGATGTGGCTTTCAGGTTAACAACACCCTAAAACTGCAAATAAAACCTAAACTGAAAGGGAAGTAAGACTAATTTGATGGCTCTGGAGTATACATGATTGACCGACAATATTTGTCACCGTTACTGTAGTCAAGCAGGCCACTCTTTTAAATTAAGGTTTAAAGAACACTCACAGCCACGGAACAAAACTGCTTTGGGACAGTATTTATCTGAAACTGGTCATTCCATAGGGAACATTGAGAATTGTATGCATATTCTCCACAGAGAGGAAAAAGGCTGTGCTCTTAATTTGTTAGAGGAATTTTAAATTTATAAAGCAAAAAAGAAAGAACCAACAGATCTGCTTAACTGGCAGAGCGACTTTTTGCCCAGTGCCTACTTTGCTTTATTTGACAATTTTTTACTTTAACAACAATCTATATATAACAGAGGCGTTCAGTGTTTTATTAGTTTCACCTAGTGTTTAGTGCCTCACATATTTACTTCCTTTTCGTACATTTTACACATGACTAGTATTTTCTTGTTCCTTGCCTGTTCATTTCATAGACTGCATTAACTAGATAATGTGGGTCATGCACTGTTACAGAATTTTATCATTCTTTTCTTGCAATGGAGTGCTGTAAGGTACAAGGGGCCTTCTGGTGGTCACGTTCCCCCGACCACTTCTCACCTATGCAGAATTCTGGTGTTAGCGATAACAGAGGGCACTGATTATGTGCAGCACTATGTTTTCTTTCATTGTAGTTTCTTTAGTGATTTGTTTTATGGTTTTTAATATTATCCTCTGTACTATCAAAAGTGTTTATTACTTATGTCATTACCTACAATATTGGCACTAGAGCATATGTCAACTACTGTGTCTTAACTCTTCCTCTTTTTAACAATCTCACTTTTGTCATCTTCTATTTCATCGCTTTTTATTACTGTAATGCCTTTTACACATTATAAGCTCATTACAGACTTCAACTGTTGTAACCCCCTTTATTTTGTGCTGTTCAATTAATTATTGAAAACTAGCGTATGCCAACTTTAGTGACATCTGGTGAACTTACAACACAAACATCTTGTGGCTACTGTACGGCAGCTTGTTTTGAACAGTACTGCTACTGACATGATTCATGCATATGATGTTATTTATATGTATTTGACGATGCTGGTGCTGATTTTGCATTTAACATTTGATGATGCCACTATGGCTGCAGTACATTACGACATTTTTTTTTATAAAACAGGTATGCCTCTTCATACTTAAAGTGCACAAATGCATATATTTGTCAGTAGTACTTTCCATTATGGTCTATTTATTGTTTTTAAGCTGTAGACAATCTGCGAGTGTATTTATGTTTTCTCCCATTTTTGCTGCAGATCTGATGGTCATTATAGATTCAAACTGGTAATCTGTTAACAAAAAGTTTGTGGCCACAGATGTAATTTATTAAAGGGAACTTTCAGATAGTTATTTTCTGTGTCGTCCTTATTCTGACAGCCACAGCTTCAAGGTGGGATTTAAGGGGCACAGGTTGCCCACAGACTGTTTAGGACATGAACGCAAACTCCCCTTGAAACTATTAGAGTCGCTATGGTTCCTGTAATATCCCTTATAGCTGCAAAGGGCAGGGGTCCAAAATGCTGAGAACCAGGTTACCTGGAGGGCAATGCAGATAGCATGTGTGCTCTACAGTTGCCATAGCTCAGCCAGGTGGTGGAAAAAACCACCGCAATTCCACTTGAGGATTTTCAGCTGATTCCATTTTCTGGAATTTTTTGTCGCTGTTTTAACTAAGATCCAACTTCTTTCCCCAATTTTATTGTTGTTGTTGTTGTTGTGGTCTTCAGTCCTGAGACTGGTTTGATGCAGCTCTCCATGCTACTCTATCCTCTGCAAGCTTCTTCATCTCCCAGTACTTACTGCAACCGACATCCTTCTGAATCTGCTTAGTGTATTCATCTCTTTGTCTCCCTCTATGATTTTTACCCTCCACGCTGCCCGCCAGTACTAAATTGGTGATCCCTTGATGCCTCAGAACATGTCCTACCAACCGATCCCTTCTTATAGACAAGTTGTGCGACAAACTTCTCTTCTCCCCAATCCTATTCAATACCTCCTCATTAGTTATGTGATCTACCGATCTAATCTTCAGCATTCTTCTGTAGCACTACATTTTGAAAGCTTCTACTCTCTTCTTGTCCAAACTATTTATTGTCCATGTTTCACTTCCATACATGGCTACGCTCCATAAAAATACTTTCAGAAACAACTTCCTGGCAATTAAATCTATAATCGATGTTAACAAATTTCTATTCTTCAGAAATGCTTTCCTTGCCATTGCCAGTCCACATTTTATATCCTCTCTACTTCGACCATCATCAGTTATTTTGCTCCCCAAATAGCAAAACTCCTTTACTACTTTAAGTGTCTCATTTCCTAATCTAATTCCCTCAGCATCACCCAACTTAATTGGCCTACATTCCAGTATCCTCATTTTGATTTTGTTGATGTTCATCTTGCATCTTCCTTTCAAGACACTATCCATTCCATTCAACTGCTCTTCCAAGTCCTTTGCTGTCTCTGACAGAATTACAATGTCATCGGCGAACCTCAAAGTTTTTATTTCTTCTCCATGGATTTTAATACCTACTCCAAATTTTTCTTTTGTTTCCTTTACTGCTTGCTCAATATACAGATTGAATAACATTGGGGAGAGGCTACAAACCTGTCTCACTCCCTTCCCAACCACTGCTTCCCTTTCGGTCCCTTGACTCTTATAACTGCCATATGGTTTCTGTACAAATTGTAAACAGCCTTTCGCTCCCTGTATTTTATCCCTGCCAACTTCAGAATTTGAAAGAGAGTATTCCAGCCAACATTGTCAAAAGCTTTCTCTAAGTCTACAAATGCTAGAAGCGTAGGTTTGCCTTTCCTTAATCTAGCTTCTAAGATAAGTCGTCGGGTCAGTATTGCCTCACGTATTCCAATATTTCTACCGAATCCAAACTGATCTACCCCGAGGTCAGCTTCTACTAGTTTTTCTATTCGTCTGTAAATAATTCGCGTTAGTATTTTGCAGCCGTGACTTATTAAACTGAAAGTTCGGTAATTTTCGCATCTGTCAACATCTGCTTTCTTTGGGATTGGAATTATTATATTCTTCTTGAAGTCTGAGGGTATTTCGCCTGTCTCATATATCTTGCTCACTAGATGGTAGAGTTTTGTCAGGACTGGCTCTCCCAAATCTGTAAGTAGTTCTAATGGAATGTTGTCTACTCCCGCGGCCTTGTTTCGACTCAGGTCTTTCAGTGCTCTGTCAGAGTCTTCATGCAGTATCATATCTCCCCTTTCATCTTCATCTACATCCTCTTTCATTTCCATAATATTGTCCTCAAGTACATCGCCCTTGTATAGACCCTCTATATACTCATTCCACCTTTCTGCTTTTCCGTCTTTGCTTAGAACTGGGTTTCCATCTGAGCTCTCGATATTCATACAAGTGGTTCTCTTTTCTCCAAAGGTCTCTCTAATTTTCTTGTAGGCAGTATCTATCTTTCCCCCTGAAACCCTGTACAACTTCTGGTTTAGTCAGTTTATCCATGTCCCATCTCCTTAAATTCCCTCCTTTTTTCAGTTTCTTCAGTTTTAATCTACAGTTCATAAACAATAGATTGTGGTCAGACTCCACATCTGCCCCTGGAAATGTCCTACAATTTAAAACCTGGTTCCTAAATCTCTGTTTTACCATTATATAATCTGTCTGAAACCTGTCAGTATCTCCAGGCTTCTTCCATGTATACAACCTTCTTTTATGATTCTTGAACCAAGTGTTAGCTATGATTAAGTTGTGCTCTGTGCAAAATTCTACCAGGCGGCTTCCTCTTTCATTTCTTCCCCCCAATCCATATCCACCTACTACGTTTCCCTCTCTCCCTTTTCCTGATACCGAATTCCAGTCACCCATGACTATTAAATTTTCGTCTCCCTTCACTATCTGAATAATTTCTTTTATTTCATCATACATTTCGTCAATTTCTTCGTCATCTGCAGAGCTAGTTGGCATATAAACTTGTACTACTGTAGTAGGCGTGGGCTTCGTGTCTATCTTGGCCACAATAATGCGTTCACTATGCTGTTTGTAGTAGCTTACCCACACTCCTATTTTTTATTAATTATTAAACCTACTCCTGCATTACCCCTATTTGATTTTGTATTTATAACCCTGTATTCACCTGACCAAAAGTTGTGTTCCTCCTGCCACCGAACTTCACTAATTCCCACTATATCTAACTTTAACATATCCATTTCCCCTTTTAAATTTTCTAACCTACCTGCCCGATTAAGGGAACTGACATTCCACACTCCAATCCGTAGATTGCCAGTTTTCTTTCTCCTGATAATGATGTCCTCTTGAGTAGTCCCCACCCGGATATCAAAATGGGGAACTATTTTACCTCCGGAATATTTTACCCAAGAGGATGCCATCATCATTTAACCATACAGTAAAGCTAGATGTCCTCGGGAAAAATTACGGCTGTAGTTTCCCCTTGCTTTCAGCCATTCACAGTACCAGAACAGCAAGGCCATTTTGGTTAGTGTTACAAGGCCAGATCAGTCAATCATCCAGACTGTTGCCCCTGTAACTACTGAAAAGGCTGCTGCTCCTTTTCAGAAACCACTCATTTGTCTGGCCTCTCAACAGATACCCCTCCACTGTGGTTGCACCTACGGTACGGCTTTCTGTATCGCTGAGACACGCAAGCCTCCCCACCAACGGCAAGGTCCATGGTTCATGGGAGGCCCAATTTTATTATTTTCTAAAATTTTGCCAATCTTTTACTAATATGGAATTTGGAGTTTTTTATTTTCTACATTATCTTGTGATGTCCAAAACCCGATGGTATATTAAAAAACACAATACTGAGCGTTCATAACTGTTGTCTTTTTGACATTAAGTAAGTCAGTTATTCGTGGTAAAATGGCATATAAAAATACAAAGGTGTCAATTTTATAGAATTTTCAGACTTCTCCAGCTGTATGAACAGTTGAGGAGAGTGATTGACATGGTGGATGTAAATAGAGCTGGAATGCTCAGCGAAGTGCGTTCATCAATATCATTGAACAGCGAACAAGAAAGCCACCTAAAAAAGTTAAAGAAAGCCATAACCATCCATGTGCTCTGCCGGGACTCTGATTATGATAATTACAGCAAATGTATTCTGCCTCTATTTGCAATAATTAAATTCCATTGGATGTCATTCCTAACATATCACTGATTAGCAGATTTTGCAACCATATGTTTGTTCCATAATTGGATCAATTACAAGGCTGTTCAGCGATTCTTTTAGTTGGAATGTATTTCAGGTTGCTACCATGTAAACCTGACTTATTGATTACTACAACATATGTATGGTGTGTTCTGACTAACAAAACAGGTCTGTTCCGTCACACGTCACAGTGGCTGCGATCATTAATATTTTGAGGGAGACTCCGACGTCAGAATCAATTTGGCATTGAAGTAATTCATTGGTGAAACCTGAAAATTTGAGCAAGACTGGGACTTTAATCCAGATTTCCCACTTAATGCAAGTGGTCACCTTAATGACTCTCCAGCTGACCCAAATTCTCAACCTCCCTCTCATTACAAAGTAGCACACCCATTAAGTTACCTCACTGCTGCAGTATTTCATGTGTTCTCACAAGAGATTTGAAACCTACTGTGCATCTGCACTGAGGATGTCATAGCAGGCAGTTTGCTTTAGTTTGAGAATATGGGTCAGATGGGCAGGGGCAAACACTCACATAATGCAGGAAATCCAGCTTCAAGTCCCCGTCCAGCACAAATTTAAACTTTATCCACTGGAATTATTTCAGTGGCTAATAGCTGCTGATATAGATACCTCCCTCGAACTACTTGTTAATCAAAGAGTGAAAATAACTAATCAGTGCTACGTAAAAGAGGTAGTCCAGATTTTAGGACAAAATGTCTGGCTAAATATAACTCCGAGTCTGACTCTTCTGGTTTTGGACCTGAAAACCCTAGCTCCATCGCTTAGCTTACTGTCACTAAAGGTGGGCAATAAGCTCCTCAACTGCTTTGGTGGCAGAGCAAACAATTCATGGTTTCTTCAATGTGTTGAGTTTATATGTATCTGTGATCTTCTTACATATTCTGACATTTTGTAAAGTATTTGCTGTGCTCTATGACAGGAATTTGAGTCGTCTCAACTACGAATGAACAACTGTCATTTTCTCCTAAACTGCCAACCAACTAGAACATGGATAAATCAGTGACAGCATCAGTTCCAGCACTGTTGCATCCTGTAACTGTGGACATCAGGTGTAAAGAACAACAGAGACATACCAGACTCAGGCAGGCAACTAAATCAGCCATAGCAGAGCATTGTTTGGAACTTGGCCACTCAATGGATTACAATGACACCAAGATTGTGACACAGACCTCAAGATTTTGGGACAGTGACATTAAAGAAGCCATTGAGATTAAGGTCACAGACAATCTAATCAATCGTGACTCGGGATACCAAATCAGCACTGCCTGGAATCCAGCGCCTGAGCTTGTGAAAACTCAATGCAGGACACTCTGGGATTCTACAAGAAATAGAAGTGGAGACCGAGAGAACAGCCGTGAGACAAGGTGTCGGACATTAGAGACCAGATCTGACACACCCCAGATCATGAACTCGACTTCAGAATACGGCCAGGCCGGGCGCGGACGGCGGAGGGAACACCGGCGACCAGAGAGGGACAATGTAGCCGCATCTGGTGGGCGCGGACCTCAGACGGAACACACGACGCGGTGCGGACTGATTAGGGAGCACCCAGCACGAAACAGAAGTGGAAATCATAGTAACAGTCATGAAATAGAGTACCCAACATCTCAGATTGGGTCTGACACACCACAGATGACAACCACAACCGTTGAGGACGGCCAAAACGGGCGCCGACGGCAGTCGGAACATCCGCGACTGGAGGTGTCCATTGAAACCGAGTCTGGCGGGCGCAGACCACAGATGGAACACTCGACTCGGCACGGACTGATTAGGGAACGCCCAGCTCCTCCCAGGCATAAATACTGGGCTCGATCGACCCAAGGACCAGTCTCAGGTAGCACCTGAAGAAGGCAGCGAGGCACGCTGTTGAAATATCGTGCGAGAATGACGCGAACATCCGGCTGCATTCCCGAATATCCAAGATGTCACTGTTGCATCCTACTTCAGAGCCATTTATGACATCTATCACACAGGAACATACACCAGTTTCTGCACCAACAGCTTCTATTTCGACCACAGCACCTAAGTCATCATGCCAATCTGGACCTGCATCGTGCTTTGCCTCTGCCAAACTCTGGCAATGTGAAATTCCTGCCACTGGGTCGACAAAAAGAATTGTGGTTTATTGAAGTGGAAGCAATATTTCAAACAAAATTGAATGCTGTGGAGAACTGCTGGCCATGTACCTTCCCATCAAATACTTCCAACCTGTATGAGAAGGCCAAAAACACGTTGCAGTGTTTACTGATCATCAGCCTCACGTTCATTCTCCAGTTGGCCAATGGTACGTGCCTCATCACATCAAGCCAGACATATAGACTTAGCTCAATTCTGAGCTGGCATTCACCACAACAAAGGCAAAGGTAACACTGTCGCTTAATGCATCTCATGAGCGGTGCCAAGTATTAACAGTACAAACTCTGCCTCACTTTATCTGGCACACGTACCGGTTCATGGTTGCTCATATGAAACATGGTGTGACAGCAGTGACAACCAACTATGCCCACTCATACTGCCAAAACACCACTGAAATGTTTCCAACACAATCCCAGTATCAAGGCAATGGTCAAATTGGTGATGAGCAAGGTCGTCTGCACTGGGATCAAAAAGGACAGTCCTATGTGGTCCCTTTCCTGCCCTGTACACCAACAAAAAATCTCACAACATGTGCATGCCACTACTCAGGACTTCCCTCTACCACTACCATGCCATTGGATTGTGCGGCTCATCCCGGCGGAGGTTCGAGTCCTCCCCCGGTCATGGGTGTGTGTGTTTGTACTTAGGATAATTTAGGATAATTGGGTGTAAGCTTAGGGACTGATGACCTCAGCAGTTAAGTCCCATAAGATTTCACACACACACACACACACACACACTACCATGCTTTACTCACATCCATTTACATCTTGTTGCCCCACTACCATGCATTAACAGTCAACGCTACCTCATGACAATTGCTGATCATTACACCAGGTGGCCTGCAGCCACACCTCTCACTGACATCACAGCTGAATCTGTAGCCACAGCACTGATTACTTGAGATCTCTACTCTAGTATTAATATAAACAACATCTGTATCACTTGCTTCCTGTTATCTTAAGTTATTTCTGTTCGTGAATAGTGGAAAAACATATGACAACACAAACGTTTGTTTTTGGAAGTAACACTATAATTTGTTAAAGTCTGCGGTTCTACATGTCCAATTAAATGATATAAAACATATATTCCATTTTTTAATAACTTGATGCAATAGAAGCCGAAGAAAAACCAGTGTCTTGTTCAGCCTACTAAAGTTTGTTAAAAGAGAGACTGATGAGCTAGACACTGTCTAAAGTAATGGTTGTTGGCCACAAATAGTGTGGCTGAGGCCATTGTATCATATTCTGTGCTGCTGTGAATGATTGATAATAGTAGGTGTTCCTTTTTGAGTATGCAGTATTGTAGCCCAGTGTCACAAAAATGAATATTGAGGAACACTTACCACAGATATTTGCAGCTAGAAGAAATGCAGAGGAAATGCTTCATGTGCAGTCAAAGAGTTAAATCAACAGGGTCACCCCAACAGCCCTTACACATTTTGTGATGTATGCCATTGTATACTGAATGACATTAATGAAGGGGAAAGCAAACTGAAAATGCTGAAAAAAGAAATTGTGATGCAAATGCTCGATCAAGATCCATGATACCATCTCCATGGAGCTCTTCATTATATGATCACAGCAGATATTTCGCAAGTGAGTTACATTTTTTGATTTTTCACATATATGATTATTTTGTTTGTTTCAAGACATCTTGTGTTAGCAAGTAATATCAAATTTTAAGGGGTTTCAGCAAACAAGGGGAAATGGATGGGTGGAGGGGTGAATTGTGCAATCATTCTGGGTGAGAATTGTTTATAGCTGTTGTAATGAACATTTTGTGTTCTGGTAGTAGAGGGAAACTCTCATGCTCTCTCTCCTGTTTTATATTTGATTTCAATATGGAAGGGTCTGCTAAACTTCTCTGATGGAACACTCAGAACCCTGCGACTAGTGGAACACCTTGCTTTTCTGAATTAATAAATGTGAAAGACTGAGAATCCTGTTTTACTCAATGATTACTTAAATTTTAACTTATAACTGTTAACAAACCAGAACAAAGCAAGACATCCTTTTGTGATTTTCCACAGGTTTTATCCTTTTGGTGACCTGACTGCAGGCAGTAAGAAAATTATGAAACAAGTCTAGTGAAACATCCTAAACAGCATTCCTCACCTCTGATAATTATCAAATGTACTCCCCTCCTCCTATCATCCGGAAATTTAGTTGTAAAGGAACCCTAATTCACAAGAGACAGGGTGCAGCTTGACATCTGAAATACTGGTCTCTATACTGTGCACCTATATCTATTAATCATTGGCTTAGTTATTTGAAACCTTCACGAGAAACGGCATTGCAAGGACTTCTATCTTTAGCACATTACTGCCAGTATCCCTGAAAGAGCTATGTCAGTGTGTGGTTTCTTACAAAAGTGTGTGGCTTTCAATGAGTGGTACCCAACTGGAGACACAATAATGCAAAGCAGTATATGTACATAGCAGACTTGCTGTTTCCATCCACAGCCAATTGAGACTTATTCCATACTTCACTATTTAGATCTCCTATTTACTTCAATATGCACACACTGGTTTCAGTCTTCCTCCTCACTGCATTGGCTCCCTCATGCTGCATGATTATTCACACATATATGAGAAGGTAATGCTGGGTGTAGTCAAGCACTACAGACATGTTCAACGTGTTTGGATTGAAACATTATATATGGCTGATGAAAGAATTTCTGTCTTCTACTGGAATAGGACAATCTTGAAAAATTAAAATTTGTGTGACCAAAAGAACAGACACTGTATGTATTCATTATCTTGGGTTCAGTCACATCTTCTGTGCCTGGCCACAATAGGTGATATGGGGAGCCTATCAAGTGAGGCTGTGGTCTCCTAATCTCTCATTTTGTGCTTGCTTACTGGCTTATGCAGGACTGGGGGCCGCAAGAGATAGAGCCAGAGGAGCAGCCAGCAAGCCCTATTGAGGAAGAAGGCCCACTTCCTATCGCTCAGGAGAGGAGAAGTAGAGGCAGACCCCCCCCCCCCCCCCCCCAGAGACTGGCAGAGTGAGGGAACAGGAAATAATGCTGGTGGACTGGTTTCCTATATTGGAGGCGAGCAATCTCCACTTTAAAGGACTGAGATACTTCAGAGGCACCACAATAACATTCGTGACTGCAGCAGTGGTGGCTAGAGTCGGCCGGAGCAGCAGTCATGTCAGACTGACGGTCTGGTTGGCAATTTGCTCTTTGTTAACAATAGTAAGTGTTTCAAAGGTTAAATATATCATCATACAACTGTGTTTCTTAGAAGTATCTACATATGGACCTTACTTTCTTTCTGGTATTTAAGTTTTTATTTGTTAATTTTTTTGGTGCCTGCAGTTAATTGGTATCCTCAATCATATAATGACTTCTGATGAATTAAAAAATTTACAGAGTGGGGAATTTGAAATGCTGAATAAGCAGCAAGGTAACCAGGTATCTGCATGTTCTGTAGTAAAAACATCTTCAAAGCAGCAGCATCATCCTGCAAGCGGATCAGGATCAGAGCTGACTGATGTTAAGTTGCAGTTGTGTAGTGGGCTCGTCTAATTCATAGTGTTGGCATGTGGAATTATAAGCTGGAAAGCTTCCAGGCTACGAAATGCGATCAAAAACGATGAGAAAACTCTGACCAATATCTGAGATGAGGCAAATATCTAGGATAAGAAACTGGGATTAATCCCATGAGGCAGCAACATACTGATGATGTACAAGAGGACAAAAAGTAATGGGAATTGTTTAATTTCACGGGCATTATATATCCAATTTTCAATCTTTTATCTTTTAGGCACATATGTCCCTGACTTATGTTTCTGTTTTTAGTTGTTTTGAATATTTAGTTTCTTGCTGACAGTCTGAAAGGTTATACATCTTTTTTAAGTACTTGACAAATTTTTACTCTCTAAAAAGATGGATCGAAGAATTTTGCATTAAAATTTGCTTAAAAATGGAATAAAGTACAGCACCACATTACCACATTCAAAATGTTGTCTGTGGGTTTTGGTTAATGTACTATGAGTGAGGAAAGAGTTTGAATGGTCTGAATGTTTCACAGAGGGTCGAAGGTAATGAAGACAATGACCGCCACGGATGCCCTAGTTCACCGGTTGCAGAAGACAATGTGGAAGAAGTAGAGGAAAAAGAAAATGATTCTGGAAAAATCAGAGGGGTTACTGATGATCTTGGGATATCAACTGGCTCATTTCAACTAATTTCTTGGATATGTTAGGCATGCAACCTGCAGCAGCAAAGTTTTTTTTCCAACATTGTGGAATTTTGTCTAAAAATGACATTGCTTAGACGTTGCTCAGGAATTGCTGAATGAAGTCAACAATCATCCAGAACTTTCAAAGAAGAATGTAGCAGGTTACAAAATGTGGGTATATGGGTATGACATCAAAACTAGGGCCAAATTGTTCCCACGGAAACTGCCTGAAAACCCAAGACAGAAAAAAATTCTAGAAGTTTGATCTCATGTGAACGTTCTCCTCACTGTTTTCGTAGATCAAAATGGGACAGTTGATTACTATTTCCTGTCTTCTAGTCATATGGTCAGTAAGGAGCACTACCTGGCAGTTAAGTGCCATTTTTGTAAAGCAATCTGAAAAAAATGACCAGAATTGCAGCAAAACTACTTGCAAAAATAGCATCGATATAATGCTCCCACTCGCGCCTCAATGCTTGTTCATGGTTTTGGGCAAAAGACAAAACTATTATGTTGCCTCAGCCATCATGTAGTCCAGACATGGCTGCCTGTGACTTCTTCCTATTCCTGAGACTGCAGAGAACCGTTAAAGGACGTTGTTTTGGCATACGAGGTTTTATTTATTTATTTATTTATTATCATCCCAATGATCACATTTGTGATATAGGATTTGTCAGGGTACATTTTAACAACTATATAATATCTTTACAAAATTTGTATCTGTGCTGAATTCATATTAATCTATCTTATGTTTAATACAATATACAACTAATAAGTGTTTTTATAACATAATTTATTATACACTGATGTAATTTCATTTGTCACATTAACTTAAACATATATTTTATACAGTTGCGCAGAGATATTCGCTTATGCTGTAATAGCATTTGTCAAGCATGTGGTTCTTTAGAACAGTTTTAAATTTATCCTCATTTTCCAGCTCTTTGATATGTTTTGGTAGTGCGTTAAAAACATAATTGCTGAAGGAGCTGAACACCATAACAGAAAGTGATTTATGTAAGTGCTTCCAAGGTAGGAAAAAGTGCTGGCACAAATGCATTATGTATGAGGGGGGTTACTTCGAAGGTGACAAATTTGCTTCTATTAAAGAATATTTATTTATTGATCAACATCAAATATTCCCATTACCTCATATGTTGCGCAATCTTGTGTCTACCCTGTGCAGCTAAGTGCTATGAGGAAGTATATCCCACCCCAGAAGCAGAGTATGGCAGGTCCAGTGTCTGGGGCAAGCTGTCATTGGAGCCCCTCACAAGGTCTGTTGCATTGTTTATGTGAACTCCCAAATATGCACTACCTGTGCATCGTGTGCTTCCCATATCGCCTGGACTCATCCCATCTCAGCTTCTCAGTTTCTTGCCATGTAGTCACGCCATCCCCAGCCAAAGAGTAACTTCTCAGCATCCTGGCTGTACATAAAGTTTCACTACCGCATGTACACATTGTGCAATATTATTATTCTTTGATACTACTCAAGAAAACTAATGCGAGTCATTTACTATACTTGCCCCTTGAGGGAAAATTGTGTAGTCTGTCCTCAGACTGCGAAACGTTTTTTTTCGTCAGTTTTGGATGCTATTATGTCTCTCTTGAGTTTATTTTCTCCATTTACAGTTTTCTTCCACACATATGTACACTCTTTGACATAAAACTCGACCAGCGGCCGGCCGCTGCAGAGGCTAAGTCCGCACCGATCGCGACATGGGACAAATAAACTGGCCAACTCGCTAATTCTGTAAGTCCGGCTATCTGCACAATCTGGCAACACTGTAGACTGCGGCACTTCCTGGAGGAAATGTTGTCCCATTTTAGAGAAAACCTAGACTGTTTACGCCCGTGGTATAGCGGTACCGTGTGTTGTTTCTGTCTACATGTCTGTGGATCGATACCAGCTGGATCAGAAAATTTTTGTAGCCTCTTCTGTCTGAATGCTGAAGACGTGAATGTAATGGTAGTGCAGATTCAGTCTATTTCACTTTCTCAGACACCGATAATAAACTTTTATCCAGTAACCATTTTGCGGAAGATTTCTTGCAGACTGTCATCCTCTGGACGCCGTATGCGGCAAAGCTCCGGGATCCATTTGCTGGCTACCGGTAGCGGCCGTGGCGACAGCAGCGGCGCTGCACTACCCCATTCTTTATCGAAAGCGCCTGCTACCACTCATCGCTTTTCATAATTTAAAACGCTTTATTATTATTAAATGTTGCTCCACAGGCGATGTCTACGATTTCCATTCACGCTCGAAAGCAAGAGACAGACGCCCTGATTAGTAGATTAATCGGCAAGAGCTGAGTACGGCCCGAAATTAATTTTATAGACTGGGACGAAATTAAACCACCTCACTACATGCGATGAATTTGTAAATGCTTCATACCTCGTTTCTTTTCCTTTCAAAGTCAATTATTTTTGCAACTTTTGGATAATATTCGGATGTTTTCTTCAAGCCAGAGTGAGCGTCTGTGGTACAAACCCAGATAGCACAGTAAGCCGGTTTCAAACTTGTTTCCAGCTGTAAAGTTCAAGTATATAAGCTTGATCAAAGCTGGAATATTCAGGCCTGTTAGCTGGATTCAAGCTTGAAACAAACATCAAAGTTGGCAGAGTTCAAGCTATATTTCAAGCTTGACTTATCAAGCTTGGCTCCAGCTGTATCTACACACGTGGAATACAGCCTGGTATTTACAGCTTGTTTTAAGCTATATAAATATTAATCTGAATTTATTGAACCTAATTAATTAAATAAATGTCAGAATGGAAATGGTGTGAAAAAATTATGAAGAAGTTTTAATTTATTTGTGCCACGTATTAGAGAGTTAGTTTAAAATGACCTCTTTTTGCTCAACAACTTGTAATATGTATTCTTAGCTGGTAATCCATTTCACTTTTATCCGGGCTCAATTTTTCTACGTAAAAGAATATGGTATTCCTTTACGTTACGTAATATTTAACACTTGTAACATTAACGTACCGAACTGTTTTCTAGTATAAAACAAACTTGTCAACAAACCACAACCATTAACGCGCGTCACAAAGGTAAAATGGCCGTAAACGTAACTTTACGTTATGTAATATTTAATATTTGTAACATTAACGTACCGAACTGTTTTCTAGTATAAAACAAACTTGTCAACAAACCACAACCATTAACGCGCGTCACAAAGGTAAAATAGCCGTAAACATAGCAAGGCTCAGAAAAGTAAATAAAATAAGATAAAACAGAACTGGAGACAGCCACACTAAAACCAAACTCCGCGCCGTCATGACGTCACACACGACAACACCCTTACGTCACGGCTTATAAACGCTTGTGGCGCTTCCCGTGGACGTCTATGGAAGCTATGCTGCGCGCGCATCTGCTGTACACTTGCGTCTCGCGACCCGCTGGTCGCGATGCTGATTGGCTGACAGTTAAATTCATGACGTCATATACAGTAGCCAATCAGAAGCATAGGTGACATCTGAGCGAATGCAACATCTTTGCTACACACATTCTCGTATTCACAGTTGATGAGCGAATATCCTTGCACCTTGTGAGAGTGAGTTATTTCGTAGGAATGGCTGGTTCTGTTGCTTGTTATGTATGTGATAGAGAATATTCAGCAAGGAAGCATTTGAATGCTCATTTGAGAAATGTGCATAAAATTCAGCCAGGTGAAGAAGGTACGATTAAGTGCTCAAAAAGTGACTGTAGCTTTAAATGCAATTTCTTGGCTAAGTTGCGCCTACATGTGGAGCAGGAGCACATGGTTGAGATGGTAAAAGAAATTAGTGAATTTCAAACGAAGGACGGTAAGTAAAGTGTACACTGCCTACTTAAATTAATATCGTCCATTATTATTACATACTAGCCTGACCCGTGGCCATTAGATCTTGTTTTTGTTGGTCAATAGAACATGTGCTTATTTGAAAGCGTGAAAAGACGGATATCACATTAACTGTAAACTTACTGTTTGCTACATTAAGTATAAGTTAAATTATTGCAAATTTAAATGATTAAAATCACACCAGTAACTCGTGAGGGTATCTTAACAGTGCACGTTTTTTTTTACTCCCGCTGTGTACTTTGCACTTATTGAATCTGAATGCAATTGTCTTTCATCGATGCTTTTGTTTTAGACTTTATGAAGTGGAAGTCTGAGGAGGAGAGAAAAACAAAAAGTAGTTTTGTCTCTAGTTATGGCACTAAGCGTTTAAAGGATGGCACTGCAAAAACCACCTTTGTATGCCACAGAAGTGGGACATTTTCTTCGAAGTCAGGTGGCAAAAGGTTGTGTAAGTCCCAGGGCACTTGCAAGATGGGAAACCATTGCGTTGCTGCCATAGAGCTTCACGAAGAAGAAAGTGGAATCTGTAGTGTCATTTACTACAGAACACATTTCGGCCACGACCAGAACATTGCTTTTCTGCATCTCAGTGGTTCTGATAGAGAATCCATCGCTGGTGAGTATTACCTTAATTGTAGAATTTTGCTGGCCTTTCAGTGATCCCCAAGTAAATATGATGTGAAAGTTTCAGAATCCATTGTCAGGCTTGCTGGTAGTTATATGTAGTTGACTATTATTTTTGCAGTGAAGGAGCATTGTTTTTTTACTGCTGAGAAATTAATATTGTTATGGATATGTGATCTGGAGTAAAAGGTGTGAATATATCGATTGGCAGTTCATATGAATACAATTTGTGATGTTAGCTTGAAAGCAGTTGTAAAAGACCAGTTGTTGTGATCCATATTGACCACTAATGCCATGTACTTAGGTGTGTGTGAGAGCAGGTGTAATGCATTACAGTAATACAAGTGTGGAAATAAGTTCTGAAATACTTGTTTCCCTGTGTTATTGCTTGCATCATAGTAGTCTATTTAAGAATAGATCATTAATGCATCTAATAGACTAAAGGCAGTACATTTATTGTTTCTTGTCCAGCATGTTAAACGTGTACTTCTAGACCTCGTAACCATTTGAAAATAGCCTTGGTAGCTGAAACTGGGAAATATCACATTTCAACAGGTGCTTTAATCAGGCCTGTTTATTCTCCCATCCCCAGTGTTTTAATAGTATCTTCAGTACTGTTGGAAGGGTACACTGAATATACTGTTAAGCCATTTATTAAACTATCTAGTTTATAAGTACTTAGCAAGTGTTATATTGCTTGAATTTATTTTATTGGGGGTGGTTAACTACAGTGTCCTTTCTGAATAGTGTTTTCATATACATACTCAGAATTGGCCTCTTTGTAGTTGGAGTAATTTTAAAATGTTGCAGGTAAAATTGCTGAGGGGGTCACTTTCCAGAGAATTCTGGATGATGTGCGGGACTCAGTTCATTCCAGCGGAGTGGAGAGGCTGCATCTCCTGACTCGACATGACCTTCATAACATTAAGAGAGACTTCGCCATTGGTGATGATCAACAGCATAACATTGATGAAGTCAGTGTTGGTATGTGGTTGGAGAAAATGAAAGACTGTGTTCTCCTCTATAAGAAAGAAGGCGAGGCCAGGGAAGATTTTGATAGGACTGACTCGGTGATAGTGTTAATGACTGACTACCAGAAGCAGTTATTACAAGAGATTTGGACAAAATATTGTATGTGTAGACTCCACACATTGTACAAATGTTTACAAACTGTTGGTGACCACATTGTTAGTGGTAGACGATTTTGGTTCAGGTATGCCTGTAGCATTCTGTGTTTCAAATCGGGAGACTACTTCCATAATGACTCATTTCTTTAGTGCTGTGAAAGAGAGAGCTGGCATTATAAAAACGTCTGTATTCATGTCCGACGACACTAATACTTTCCGTAGTGCATGGTCACGAGTCATGGGACCTGCAGAAAATAATCTACTGTGTGCTTGGCACATAGACCGCAGCTGGCGGAATAATTTGAAGAAAGTCCATGGCAATGAAGAAAAGAAAGCGCTTGTGTACAAAGCTCTTCGTACATTGCTTGAAGAAGTGGACATAGACAATTTTAATGAGCTGCTGGAATCGTTCGTCGGGCAGCTTCAAGCAGATGAAGGTACAAGAGACTTTGGTGTATATTTCTCGTCAAATTACTTATTCCGGCCTCAGCAGTGGGCATACTGTCACCGTCGCAATCTGGGTATAAATACAAATATGCACCTTGAAGCAATGCATAGAGTTTTAAAATATTGTTATTTAGAGGGAAAAACAAACAATAGACTTGACAGACTACTTGTTGTGTTGATGAAATTGGTGCGTGACAAACTGTGTGCTCGAATGGTTAAATTGTATAAGGGTGGCCATTCATATAGAATAAATCTTATTGAGGCTCGTCATAAAGCTTCATGTAGTATTAAGGAGAATGACATTACAGTCAATACTGATGGTACAAAGTTTCATGTGAAATCCCAAACACATTGTGGTGTAACACATACTGTGATTTTAAATAACATTGAATGTAAATTGGAGTGCAAGTTGAAGTGCTCCAAATGTAATATATGTATACATGCTTTCAGTTGTTCTTGTGCGGACAGTTTAATTCATTTGAACATATGCAAGCACATTCATGCAGTGTCAATGACGTATGCATTACATTCAAGTGCCACATTTACACCAAGTGAAGCAACGGTGACAGAAGAGGCTTCTGCCATTTTGTGTTCACTGCAAACAAATACTGATGATCACGAGAACACATCTCTGGCCCGAGAACTAGTGTCCACATATCAAATTTTGATTAACCGTGTCAGTTCAGGTAAAGTGTCCACAGAAATCCTGAAGTCACTACAGAAGGATGCAGCTCATTCGCTGTCACTTTTTCAATCAGACTGCAGGGAAGCTTCACGACCCCCCAGCAATGAGAAGGTAAAAGTGCAACGAAGACATGGTAAATGTAACAAACAGCCAAAGGGCAATTTGAAGAAACCAACTCTTGCTGAAAAAGAAAATATTGTTTCAGCACTGAGGCAGCCTGAAAGTGAAATATTAAATGTTCACGTAGATTCTGACCATAATTACTATCGGTACTAAGTTTTAGCTGTGTATGTGCTTCTGTACATTCCATGGTTTGTAGGCCTACTGGGGAAACTCGCCATGTAAAACAAAGAGTAACGCATTGTGCTTGGTACCCCTGTTGGTGATGTGGAAACCCAAGTGATTTTAATACAGAAAATAAAAACGTTTGCAGTGTTATTTTTCAATTGATACCTTTATCCTTTTATTTGCATGTGCAATTAAAACCTTTATTTGAAATACTACTTGATTACATTAAAATGAATTGCTGTGTAACTAGAGTAGAAAATTGATGTCTGCAGAGCTTGTGTGGCATGAATTTGAAGCTCCTTATCACATGATGTACTGAAGTCTGTTGTAACAATACATTGCATAAAAATTAAAAAGATATTTTTCACTTCTGAATCACATTTCAATTTGGTTCATTACTAAGAGTTAAACAGAATAAAATTCAGTGCACTTAAGCTAAGTATCTGATGCTCCCTTATATTTATTTAAAGGCTCTGAATGTAGCAACTTCCTGAAAATTTTTGTATGTGCATTCCTACAGTAATTGACCAAGGAAATTGGTGGTAAAGAATTTCACACAGTGTTCAGTCCGAGGAAACAAGGTGCAATTACTGAGCAGGGTGGTGCGGTTAGTATGATTTACAGAATACTGAGAATTGTAAAGACAAGTGGGACACTATTTTCTTTACTACAATTAATCATTTCGTTTTCAGTATCATTCCAAGCTGCTTTAGAATTATTTTTAGTTTGTAGTCTCATGTGCTTTACATGTAGCAATTATATTTTTAGATTTATATACCTTTACTTGTCTTCAGTACCTTTTGAGATTCATCTTTCAGAATAGGAGTTTTTATGTAGATTGATACTGTGCAATGCTTGGTTGGCAGAATTTACCAACCAGTAGATAGCAAAGAGGAAAACTTTAAACTATTTTGGTGTCATTTGCCCAATTTTTATTGGTACAGAAGATGCTGTAACTGATTCTTTCTAGTCAGTACAGCAGTTGTTATAAGTTGGCCTTTAAGAGACTTTACATTAATGTAGAGAAAAATTTCATCGTTACTGCATGAAGGTAATCCTATTTTCACGGATATTAATTGTGCACTTTCTTTCACTGAATATTCTTTACAAGTTGTCAGTGGCTTTTTTTTTTAATAGACAATAAATGTGTCTGAGCTGCAGTAACTGTACTTACAGTAAAGATGTTTCACCTGTTTTTGTTCACTCTTCACTGATGAGAACACCTCATTCCTGTTATTGCAGTTTTAGAACATTTTTCAGAGTGAAAGTGGAATTTGCTATGGTGGTCACTTTCTTCCTTTTTTTAGCTACACATATTTCTCAACATATGTTTCAAATGTAAGAATTTTACTTCAAAATGGACACTACGTTGCTAGGATATTGAGAGCAATAGAAGTAATAATTGATTCTGAGACACCAGAGATTGTGTGAAAGTGGACTGGAAGAAAATGTAATCAAGATGTACAACGTTCTTCTATTTTGTAAGGTATGTGACCATTCAGACTTTCCATGGAAATGCTTTAATTGCTAAAAACTTTATGGGTTTTGAGTCATCAGATAATTGTGGCAAATTTACAATAAAGACAAATTATGAAAGCTAATACATAATAATTATGAGGCAAAAGTAACATCAGGAATGAAAATACATACTGGGTACAAGTACCTACAACATGCTTAGGCAGGTTCATATGAGTTAGCAATACAAGAAAAACACACCGTCTCCGGTAGGCAACATTTGGAACAGAAGATATAATCTGGGAGCTTCATGTCGGACTGAAGACAGCAGACTTGAGGATTGTATTGTTTTTAACTTGCACCAGATGGCATTGATGTCAAAGATTGAGACAAACCAAGACATAGCTTTTATAATACACAAAACAATGTAAATATTCCAGCCACATTTTTGGATACAAGAGACTTGCAATGTTTCTGTGGACAGGGACATAAGGGAGGCAGAGTTGCTATATATTTAAACAGAAAGGTAAAGGATACCACTTTGTGGACAGACAGGAACATACAGAAATTGTCTTGAAGCAGTGGCTATACAGAGAAAGGAAGAAGAGCTTAATACTGGGGCAGTACTGATCTCCAAGTTGTCAGGTAAGACATTTTCTCAAGTAACTGCATGTACTACTAGAAAAGGATACCAGAGAATTCCCTTAAATAATAGTAGTAGGTGATAGTATAAAAACACTGGAAGACAGTTCTCATTCAAGAGACTTATATGATCTAATCAGCCCAAATAGTCAAAGTTCTGCACATGTTCAAAATTGAAACCGTCTGCTAATAATCTATCCAAGTTATTATTCTCCTTCCTGGTGAAATTCATGTACTTAGTCTTGATTTCATTTACAGAAAGGCCTCTAGGTCCTGTCGCTTCTTTCATCTCACATATTGTCCTCTCTAGTGATACCTTTCTTCTACTAATAATTGTCAGATCATTGGCATAAGCACATATCTGAGTCGACTTTGTGCCTATGTAACCAGATATCTGAAGCTTCCGCGTGGCTGCTTCAAGTCAGATTGAAAAGCATTGTAGAGAGTGCATCCCCTTGTCTGACACCTTTACTAATCCTAAACCAATTGGTCAGTTCTCCATCCACTCGCACTGCAGCCTTGGAACCAGCCAACATTGCTTGAATAAGTGAGACATACTTCGATGGTATACCATGTAGCAGCAAATCATTTAACATTTGTGCTCCATCTAGACTATCAAAGGCCTGCTTGAAGTCTACACAGAGGTTATGAAACTCAATGTTATACTCATATGTATTTACCTAAACACAAATATCTGGTCTGTTGTTGATCTATTAGCCTGAAATCCATACTGATACTCCCCCAAAATATCTTTTGAATATGGTACTAACCTGTTGTAGATAATACTAGAGAAGATCTGATAGGTTACATTCAGCAAGGTAATTCCACGGTAATTTGAACAGCAGGTCTTGTCTCCCTTCTTATGTATTGGTTGGATTACACCTAAGGTCCATTCTTCGGGCATTCTTTTCAGATTCCATTTCAACTTAATAAGTTTGTGGATTCGCTTATGAAGACCAGTTCCCCCATTTTTAACAGTTCTGCAATTATTTCATTGGTTCCTGGTGCTTTATAATTTTTTAAACAATGCACTACCTTCCGTACTTCCTCTAATGTTGGTTCCTCTATTTCTGGATCTACGGTATAATAGAGTGGCTGCCCATTCCTGGTAGGATTGACCTCCAAAATTCCCTTGTATTATTCTCTCCATCTATCCAAAACATCTTGTTTATCTGTCAGCAAATTTCCCTCTTTGTCCTTACAAGCTGTTATTTTTGGTCTATGTTCTCGAGTTCCTTTTTTGTTGTATTTTCTGCTTTCATTCCTTTTGTACTGCTCTTCCATCTCTTCTCTCTTCATGGCTTCCCTTTTTCTCCTCCTGCATACCCTTGCTGCCTCTATTCTCTTTTCATTATATAATGCCTGATTTGATCTAGTATTCTGCTGAAAGCATTTCAGCCTTACTTCCTTTTTCTGTTCCACTGCCTGTCTACTGACATTGTTTTTCGTGGAAGCTGTGGTTCGCATAGTTAAAAATGGACCGTTGGTTAAAAAGTGGTTCATTAAAACGAGAAAAGTCTACAGATGAAGAGGAAGATAATGCATCTGATGTTCAAGCAAGTAAGTGAGTGACTCTCGAACCGAAGTTGTCAGTGTCCATTGAACCTAAATTGTCGGCGTCCCTTGAACCTAACCCTTCCAAGATCATTGTTAAGCTTACTGGAAAAATTACAAAATATAACTCTGATTACTGGGAAATCGGTTTTACTTTCACTTGACCTCACCCTAAACCTCAATGTGTAATTTGCTATGAAAGCCTTTCGAATGAATGTATGAAACCAGCAAATCTCTGGTGCCATCTTGAAACAAAGCACGCAGAGTACAAAAGTAAGTCATTAGATTTTTTTCAAAAATAAATTAAGAGAGTTGAAAATATCTCGTAAAACAATTACCAAACACTGTGGTGCAAATATAAATGAAAATGCAACCATTGCGTCTTACGAGGTGGCTCAGCTTGTTGCTAAATGTGGGAAAAACCACACAATTGCTGAGGAACTTATACTGCCATCAGCAATAATACTTTGCAAGAGAATGTTAGGTGATGCAGCTGCTAAGATAACAGGAACTGTCCCACTCTCAAATAATACTGTTCAAAGACAAATTACTGATATGGCAGTTAACGTGGAAGAAACATTGCTGGCTAGACTTTGTATGAGTGACATGTATGCTCTACATTTGTATGAAAGCACAGACATATTGAAAAAAGCCATAATGTTGGTTTTCGCATGATTCTTATGGGAGGGCCAAGTTTTTGAAGATTTTCTTTTTTCATGCGAACTACTGCATACAACAGCAGGCAATATTTTTACTGCATTAAATAATTATCTCAATGAACATGATGACACCTGGAAAAAATGTGTAGGCTTGCTGACGGATGGAGCAAAGTCAATGGCTGGCAAAAAAACAGTACTTCTAGCTCATATCAAAGCAGTAGCCCCTGAGGTGAAATGGACTTACTGTTGTATCCATCGTGAAGGCTTAGTAGCCAAAAGATTGTCTGAACCTTTGCAAAAGATACTTAACGAAGTAGTTCAAATCATCAACTACATTAAAACTCGACATCTGCAATCCAAGGAAAAATGTAGACATGTTCAAAGTTGAGGATAAGATTAGTGCTATGGTCAAAAAGCATCAGATCTGGGCGTCAAGGATAGAAAACGAGTCACTAACTAACTTTTCTACTTAAAACAATTCTTGGAGTCATCAGAGGAGAGTTTGCCTGACCAGATCAAGATCAATGTACCCGAGCATCTACGCAGCCTAGCCACCATTTTTAGAGAGTATTTCCCTGAACTTGACCCTGACGACAGATAGATTCAAAATCCCTTCAGCTGTGAAGAAATAGACAAAATCTAAGGCCTCACTGAAGAAGAGCAAGATCAACTTGTGGATCTGTCCAGCTGTGGTATGATGATAAACATTTTCATTGGTGATAAAATTACAGACTTCTGGGCAACAGCACGCAAGGACTACAAGAAACTTGGAGATAAGGCAATGAAAAAGATCCTTCCATTTGCCACCACATATTGGTGTGAGCAAGCATTTTCTTCCATGTGGTTCATGAAAAACAAAATATAGGAATCGGCTCGACGTGCGTTCGGATTTCAGAGTGAAAGTTTCAAGTTTGGAACCTAATATTTCAGAAATAATGGACTCAGAGGTCAGATTGAACTCACCTCATTAAGAACTGAAAATTAAAACTAATTGTATACTGATGGAGTACTCTGTTGTAACTGTATTTTTTCAAATAAATAATACCTTGTATGAAATTAGTGTTTTCTTATTTTTCACACGTCTACTCAATGCAATCTCAAGTGTAGTACACTTGAAAGACCAATACACTCAGTTTAAATTTTTTCCTGTCATTTTCAGTTCATATTCAATTTTTTTAAGGACTTTGTTATGCTAAACACCCAGATTTGAAGGCAAAGATTTTGAGCAATAATCAAAAATTTAACAATAACGATGATGGCTAAATTGAAAAAGTTTTAAGCTCAATATTTTTTCAATAATGAATATGTCAATGTTTTTTCTAAGTACTAAAAATAGAAAACTTATAAAAAGACTCTTAATTTGGCTTTCTAGGTACTTGATACTGTGATATGACAAGGTACCAATCATGTTCGATGAGGGGGTCCTTGAGAAAATTTTGTTGGGAAGCCCTGCTCTACACAATCAAAAGCTCTGCTCAGGTCACAAAACAGCCGGAGCATAGTCCCAAGCCTCGAACACAACTAGGACAAATTTTACTTGTGAATTCACTGAGTCAGTTGTACATTTACCTTCCCTGAACCCAAACTGTTTATCATTGATTTGTCCAAATAAACACTAACTTTTTTATACATTATTGTTTAAAAATTTTAGAAAAAAAAGGAGTTATGGATATGAGCCTATAGCTAGTGGGACAGTTCTTTTCAACTTTTTTATATATGGGCACAACTCTAGAAATTTTTAGTTTCTCATTGAACTTATTTTCATCTAGAGATTTATTTACACAATAAGTTAAAGGATAAATTACACAGTCAATAGCATCTTTAAACAAATTACATGACAAATCATAGTAATCAACACTAGCTGAAGGTTTGAAATTTTTACATATTTTCAGGATCGTACTTGGACACACTCCTGTGAAAGTGCTTTGGAAGGGCTTTTCAAAGCAGTTGTCGCTGATACTAACTGCACTTTCGGGAGGTCGTTTATTAACTACTAATTTCTTCAAGAAAACTAGCGTTCTATGGGTTGGAGCTTGGAATGTCAAATTGGCAGGTAGGTTAGAAAATTTAAAAAGGGAAATGGTCAGGTTAAAGCTAGATATAGTGGAATTGGTGAGGTTCCGTAGCAGCGGGAAACAAGACTTCTGGTCAGGTGAACACAGCATTATAAATAGAAAATCAAGCAGGGGTAATGCAGGAGTAGGTTTAATAATGAATAAAAAACAGGAGCACAGATAAGCTACTACGAATAGCATAGTGAACGCATTATTGTAGCCAAGGTAGACATGAAGCCCAGGCCTACCACAGTATTACAAGTTTATATGCCAACTAGCTCCACAGATGACGAAGAGATTGAAGAAATGTATGTTGTTAAAAAAATTATTCACATAGTGAAGGGAGCTGAAAATTTTATAGTCATGGGGGACTGGAATTTGATAGTAGGAAAATAAAGAGAAAGAAAAGTAGTAGGTAAATATGGAATGGGGGTAAGGAATGAGAGAGGAAGCTGCCCGGTAGAATTATGCATGGAGCATAGCTTAATCATAGCTAACAATTGGTTTAAGAACCATGAAAGAAGGTTGTATATGTGGGAGAGGCGTCAAGACACTGGAAGATTTCAGATATGTTATACAGTGGTAAGACAGAGATTTAGGAGTCAGGTTTTACATTGTAAGACATTTACAGGGACAAATGTGGACTCTGATGACAACTTCTTGGTCATGAACTGTAGACTAAAACTGAAGAAACTGCAAAAAGGTGGGAATGTAAGAAGGTGGGACCTGGATAAACTGAAACAACCTGAGGTTGTAGAGAGTTTCCGAGAAAGCATTAGGGAACAATTGACAAGAATGGGTGAAAGAAATATGGTAGAAGAAGAATGGGTGGGTTTGAGAGATGAAATAGTGAAGGCAGCAGAGGATCAAGTAGGTAAAAAAACAAGGGCTAGTAGAAATCCTTGGGTAACAGAAAAGATACTGAATTTAATTGATGAAAGGAGAAAATATAAAAATGCGGTAAATGAAGCAGGAATACAAACGTCTCAAAAATGAGATTGACAGGAAGTGTAAAATGGCTACGCATAGATGGCTAGAGGACAAATGTAAGGATGTAGAGGCTTATATCACCAGGGATAAGACAGATACTGCCTACAGGAAAATTGGAGAGACCTTTGGATAAAAGAGAACGACCTGTATGATTATCAAGTGCTCAGATAGAAAACCAGAGCTAAGCAAAGAAGGGAAAGCAGAAAGGTGGAAGGGGCATATAGAGGGTCTATACTAGGGTGATGTACTTGTGGGCAATATTATGGAAATGGAAGAGGATATAGATGAAAATGAAAGGGAGATATGATACTGTGTGAAGAATTTGACACAGCAGTGAAAGGCCCCAGAAGTAGACAACATTCCATTAGGACTACTGGTAGCCTAGGAAGAGCCAGCCAGGACAAAACTCTACCATCTGGTGAGCAAGATGTACGAGACAGACGAAATACCCTCAGATTTCAGGAAGAATATAGTAATTCCAATCCCAAAGAAAGCAGGTGTTGACACGTGTGACAATTACTGAACTAACAGTTTAATAAGTCATAGCTCTAAAATACTCACACGAAATATTTACAGATGAATGGAAAAACTGGAAGAACCCAGCCTTGGGGGAGATCAGTTTGGATTCCGTAGAAATGAAGGAACACATGAGGCAATACTGAGCCTACGACTTATCTTAGAAGTTAGATTAAGGAAAGGTAAACTATGTTTCTAGCATTGGTAGACTTAGAGAAAGCATTTGACAATGTTGACTGGAATACTCTCTTTCAAATTCTGAAGGTGGCAGGGGTAAAATACAGGGAGCAAAAGGCTATTTACAATTTGTACAGAAACCAGATGGTAGTTATAAGAGTCGAGGGACATGAAAGGGAAGCAGTGGTTGGGAAGGGAGTGAGACAGGGTTGTAACCTCTCCCCAATGTTACTAAATCTGTATATTGAGCAAGCAGTAAGATTTGGAGTAGGTATTAAAATCAATGGAGAAGAAATAAAAACTTTGACATATGCCGTTGACATTATAATTCTATCAGAGACAGCAAAGGACTTGGAAGAGCTATTGAACTGAATGGACAGTGTCTTGAATGGAGGATATAAGATGAACATCTACAATAGCAAAATGAGGATAATGGAAAGTAGTCTAATTAAATCAGGTGATGCTGAGGGAATTGGATTAGGAAATAGACACTTAAAGTAGTAGATGAGTTTTGCTATTTGGGGAGCAAAATAAATGATGATGGTTGAAGTAGATAGAACATAAAATGTAGACTGGCTATAGCAAGGAAAACGTTTCTGAAGAAGAGAAATTTGTTAACATTGAGTATAGGTTTAAGTGTCATGAAGTCTTTCCTGAAAGTATTTGTATGGAGTGCAGTCATGTATGGATGTGAAACATGGACGATAAATAGTTTAGACAAGATGAGAATACAAAGTTTCAAAAAGTGGTGCTACAGAAGAATGCTGAAGATTAGTTGCATAGATCATGTAACTAATCAGGAGGTACTGAATAGAATTGGGGGAAAGAGGAATTTGTGGCACAACTTGACTGGAAGAATGGATTGGTTTGTAGAACATGTTCTGAGGCATCAAGGGATCACCAATTTCGTATTGGAGGACAGCGTGGAGGGTAAAAATCATAGAGAGAGACCAAGGCATGAATACACTGGGCAGATTCAGAAGGATGTAGGTTGCTGTAGTTACTTGGACATGAAGAAGTTTGCACAGGATAGAGTATCAGGAAGAGCTGCATCAAACCAGTCTCTGGACTGAAGACCACAACAACAATTTCTTCAATGGATTGGATACAAAATTTCTTACATTTGTCTGGGGTTATGGCAATATCATCTTTTTGGTTAGGGTAGACAATAGAGTTAATTTCACTTCCGACTTCTTTGCATTTTTTTCTGTTATTATTTTATTTATATTTTTATTTTTTTACTTTTCAATGTTTAGTATATCATGTAGTTTCTTTGCTTCATTGATTGCCTGCTTATACTTACACTTATCTCTACCATACAATTCTTTATACACTTCTGATTTACCAGTTTAGTACAGTCCAGAATATAGCATAACAGTAACATGGTTATAGAAAATCCATGGATAAACATTGAGAAACTTTCTATTCATCTCTAAGCTACTGCAAAAATATTGCATGCTGTAAGAAAAGCAAAAATATAATGAGAAAGAAATGGATCACACCAGTCATTCCATGGGTAGGAGGGGACCTGAAACATCCATCTGAGAGGCACAAAAAATATTAAAAATCAAACCAGTAACGAAGACTGCACGAACAGAGAGAGAGAGAGAGAGAGAGAGAGAGAGAGAGAGAGAGAGAGAGAGATTACCACTAAAGGAAATAAAGACAATGTTCTTCAAGAAATCAATTACCCACTTAATATGGCAAAGACTGTCTGGGCTTTGATTAGCACAGACAGAAAAGAAATACGTGCCAACAATAATGAAAACATAATACCCAAAAAAAAGAAGGAAATGAATTTTTGGACCCACATTTCATCGATTCCATTTTCTATGAACACAATTGTAACTGTGGTAGACAATCTCATATGACAAAATCCCACAAAACAAAACAAAAAGAATAATATATTTCTTTAAGCATTGTAAATGTAACAGTGTTTATTTCTGTTTCTCACAAGTGATCTGTAAATATAAAAAATAATCTGCAAAATGAAAATAAAGAAAAAAATGCTATAGGGCCCGATGGCATATGTACAAGAGCAGTTAATTATTGTTCAGAGTTTCCAGTCGAGCCACTGACGTTTCTCATAAACAAGTGTAGGGAAGAATCCCTGAGCCTCAAAGCCAACACAGTATTGGGTCAACTGCTTTTCATTCTCTATATAAACGATATGAGTACAATAAAGGGTACAAATGTCATTATATATGCTGATGACATGGGTCAATGGAGGTGGCCAATCCCACCCGTCAGCTGTGGCCCATGACGTAAAGGTGTTGTGGTGTGTGATGTATTATGGTGCAGAGTTTAGTTTATGAGTGTGTTTTGTTTGTAGATGCTGTCTTGTTGCGGTTGGTGGTGTGTGTATGGTCCGCATGTCATGTGGTGTACACTGGGTTCATTTGGGACTCGGTGCTAGAAGTGTGCTTTTATCAGTCGTGACTTCTATAGAAGAACGAAAATTGATTTCAGTGAGTTAAGAATTAAGTTTCTGTTGTGTTTATGATTATTTGTGGCTTCTATTGTTAGGTATGGATATGACTTCTAGGTTTAATAGTGTGCGTCTGCGGCCTAAAATGGGGGACGACATATTGTCCTTTATTAAGATTCTGCAACTTTTTGGGCTTGTGGTGGAGATAGTGAAATGTGGCGTATGCAAGCTGAATATGTGATTATCCAGAGTTCTGGCTTCTCAGACCAGGGACTGTTGGTGGGTTTTTGTTTTTTGGGGGAGGGTGAAGGTTGGGTGAGGAGCATTGGTAGGTTGTAGGTGGGTTGGGAGTTGATTTTGCTTGTGGTTTTTTTTTTTTTTTTGTGAGAGAGACAGAGAGAGAGAGAGAGAGAGAGAGAGAGAGAGAGAGAGAGAGAGAGAGAGAGAGAGAGAGATTGGGATGGCTGACCTAGTGTGTAGTGCCGGAACTTTTTTGGGGTAAATAGTCATTGTTTTGGGTCTATTGTTCACGTGTTATGATGTTTGGTGGAGTTTTTATATGTTCTTCGGTTGGTGTTATTTACTGCATGTGTTGGTAGTTGATGTTTTGGTATTGGCACTCGTGGTTGATTTATGTATCTTAGGGGAAGAACTCAATTCCAATTTTTTTGGTATCGTCTGTTGTATTTGAGCCATATAGATCATGGGAAGTGTCCGATTCCAATTTGTCATCATAGCTATGTGAGTTTTGCTATTGTGAGCTGTTGACTTATATAGGTCAAGGGAAGTGTCCGATTCCAATGTGTCGTCATAGCTGTTTTGGTATCGTAAGCTGCTGTTGACCTATATAGGTCAAAGAAAGTGTGCGATTCCCGTTGTTTCTTGTGTTGGTTTTGTGGTATTAATAGTTGCGGTGTGATTATAATTTTTGGAGTAGTTGGTTTTTATTTTGTGGTATCGACAATTGCAAAAACAGACATAATGTCTTATGGGATAACAGCAATCAGTGATAAAAAAGTCAGTAATAAAAAAAAAATTGCAATAAAGACGGATTTTAAGTAACATCGACAATTGCGGTTGAGCTATGTAGGTGAAGGGAAGCAACCGATGCCTGTCGATATTGTGAGTGTACCGGAATTTGTGATTTTGTGGTGTTTTTATGTAGTCGTTTTGTGTGGTTTGGGTCGTGGTGTGTGCCTGTATGTGTTTATATTTAGTTTGTTCCCACCCATAAACCCTCAATTTCCCGCACTCGTCTCGTTAGTTTGATTATATTTTTGGAGATAGATGTGTTTGTTGGTTTTATATCTATTTTTGTGTTTATGTAATGATGTTATAGGCGCTATATTGGAGATATTGAGAATGGCCGTTTCCACCATATTAGTGAGAGTCAAAGCAGACGAGTGGAATCGGACGCTTCTGTAATCCAGATAACACATATTTTGTAGCTAGTGATAGCACTTACAATGACATGGAGAAAAAACTTACTCTGAACATAGAAAATGCAAACCAGTATTTCAGTAGTAAGTTTGTTCATAATTGGTGCACACACAATGTACTTGCAGTCCCAATTCAGCGAACACAGACATACAACAGAAAAGTAGTTATATTTAAGTATTTGGGTGTGGTGATAAAACTGGGAAAATTATGTTGATAATGTGTATCCAAAAATATGTACGATTCTTATCAGTCCTGTAACGTAAAACTCTGTTTTTCTTGCTTGTTTCAAGCTGTCATACCTGGCATCATGCAAGATGATCTAAGGAGATGTAAACGTAAACGTTATTCTTGTTGGTTTATCAAACATCGTATTTGTTTGTGTTACATGTGCCTGGGGTTCATCTATTAATAACGCAGTAATCTCGCATATACAATCTGTGTTCGGAAATTATATGACAAACTGTCACGTAAAACAATAATACCGTTCTCTATCAATACAACCAACGTAATACGGCTTGGTTTTTTAAAATGTGAAGTTGTGTGAGATCTTTAATGTTAATGTTACTCAATTACAGATATTGGAGTTATGTTTCGTACAAATACACTATAAGACATTGTAATATATTCGATCTCTTTTATTAAGGGATACAGTCAGACTGGAATTATACTGTTACTAGAAACCTCGTTACTTCGTTTCGGAAAACCACTTGGCAAGTGTTTTGTTTTTAAGATCACTGAAGGTGGCAGTACGAGAATATGAATATAACGCCAGCACTGCATTAATTTAATCATTTGTAGAATGTGCAACTACAATTTATCTATCAGTAATCACTCAATAATACTAGCTTCCTCATGCACAAATGAAAGACCGAATTAAAAATGGCACTGTTTGGAGAGATCTTTAATACGGTGGATCATTACTTTCGTAATACGCAAAATTGCAGGCTTCAATACGGAAACACAGAATAGGTCAACAACTTCGGAAACCTTGAAATTAAGATGGCGGCTGTTATTTACTTGCGTCTCGACAAGAGTCTTGCGACCCGCTGGTCGCAATGCTGCGCTTCCGATTCGCTACTGTATATGACGTCATGAATTTAACTGTTAGCCAATCAGCATCGCGACCAGCGGGTCGCGAGACGCAGGTCTGCTGTACAGCCTTCCAGGGAAATGACAGTTTATTTCAAGCTTGGGAAAATTATTTTAATTCAAGCTAAATTTTTACAGCTTGATGTAAACTGTGTAACAGGTTGATTTTTCAATCTTGAATTTTCAACTGAACCTAAACTCAATACCCACCTTGAAACAAGCTGTGTAACAGGTTGATTTTTCAATCTTGAATTTTAAACTCAACCTAAATTCAATATCCACCTTGAAATAAGCTTGAGTGCTAGCTGGGAAGTGTATTACAGTTTTTGTTTCATTCCTTATGGTAAGTCTATGCGATAAACTGTGTGAATACCTTCCAATGCATGTTCTGTAGCAGTGCAGGAACACTGCACAATTGGAGTTCCATGCATGTAATCATGAAGTATTTAACGTTGATCGGTAGTGATTGTTAAGGTCATCAGATTTAAACCAGAAAACGTTATCGATTTTGAGGTTTCAGAGAATGGAAAGAAATTACTAACGCCGTTGTCGGAAAGCGTCCACAGTTAAATGCTATTGCAAAATTTATAAGAGAGGAACTACAGGGTGTTTCAAAAAGACCGGTATATTTGAAACGGCAATAAAAACTAAACGAGCAGCGATAGAAATACACCGTTCGTTGCAATATGCTTGGGACAACAGTACATTTTCAGGCAGACAAACTTTCGAAATTACAGTAGTTACAATTTTCAACAACAGATGGCGCTGCGGTCTGGGAAACTCTATAGTACGATATTTTCCACATATCCACCATGCGTAGCAATAATATGGCGTAGTCTCTGAATGAAATTACCCGAAACCTTTGACAACGTGTCTGGCGGAATGGCTTCACATGCAGATGAGATGTACTGCTTCAGCTGTTCAATTGTTTCTGGATTCTGGCGGTACACCTGGTCTTTCAAGTGTCCCCACAGAAAGAAGTCACAGGGGTTCATGTCTGGTGAATAGGGAGGCCAATCCACGCCGCCTCCTGTATGTTTCGGATAGCCCAAAGCAATCACACGATCATCGAAATATTCATTCTGGAAATTAAAGACGTCGGCCTTGCGATGTGGCCGGGCACCATCTTGCATAAACCACGAGGTGTTCGCAGTGTCGTCTAAGGCAGTTTGTACCGCCACAAATTCACGAAGAATGTCCAGATAGCGTGATGCAGTAATCGTTTCGGATCTGAAAAATGGGCCAATGATTCCTTTGGAAGAAATGGCGGCCCAGACCAGTACTTTTTGAGGATGCAGGGACGATGGGACTGCAACATGGGGCTTTTCAGTTCCCCATATGCGCCAGTTCTGTTTATTGACGAAGCTGTCCAGGTAAAAATAAGCTTCGACAATAAACCAAATGCTGCCCACATGCATATCGCCATCATCAATACTGTGCACTATATCGTTAGCGAATGTCTCTCGTGCAGCAATGGTAGCGGCGCTGAGGGGTTGCCGCGTTTGAATTTTTTGTGGATAGAGGTGTAAACTCTGGCGCATGAGACGATACGTGGACGTTGGCGTCATTTGGACCGCAGCTGCAACACGGCGAACGGAAACCCGAGGGCGCTGTTGGATCACCTGCTGCACTAGCTGCGCGTTGCCCTCTGTGGTTGCCGTACGCGGTCGCCCTACCTTTCCAGCACGTTCATCCATCACGTTCCCAGTCCGTTGAAATTTTTCAAACAGATACTTTATTGTATCGCTTTTCGGTCCTTTGGTTACATTAAACCTCCGTTGAAAACTTCGTCTTGTTGCAACAACACTGTGTTCTAGGCGGTGGAATTCCAACACCAGAAAAATCCTCTGTTCTAAGGAATAAACCATGTTGTCTACAGCACACTTGCACGTTGTGAACAGCACACGCTTGCAGCAGCAAGACGACGTACAGAATGGCGCACCCACAGACTGCGTTGTCTTCTATATCTTTCACATCACTTGCAGCGCCATCTGTTGTTGAAAATTGTAACTACTGTAATTTCGAAAGTTTGTCCGCCTGAAAATGTACTGTTGTCCCAAGCATATTGCAACAAACGGTGTATATCTATCGCTGCTCGTTTAGTTTTTATTGCCGTTTCAAATATACTGGTTATTTTTGAAACACCCTGTATATTGATCAACATGTTCACTTCATAAACAACCTCCTGACATGTTAGACCTAATGACGAACAAAGCTCAAATTCGTAACGTTGACAGTCGGTTTGAATCTTTTCAGAAACTATTTTACAGTGAAGCACCTTGGCATTTGCAAATCACACATCCACGATATTAACGTAATTTACTAAGTCGAAATTGCACGAAGATTTATATGTAAAGGCATTTTTCAGATTTAGCATTAGTTAAAATGGAAAATAAAAGGTTGGGTTCATCGGCATTCACCGAGATTGGAACTGCCATTTCATATAGCACTAGCATCGCAACGCGTAAGGGAAGCACTGAGCTAACGACACACTGGCGGCACAGGCTAATATATACAGTCGTGACATTCTCGCTGATTTTTGTTATACACAGCGACAACAGCGCCCCAAGCGGTGGAGAAGCTACGCTGCTGAATACGGTATTCAGTAAATGTAAACAGTATCGTTTATATTCATTTTGAAGATGGTTTTTACGAAAGGCAGCGTATGTAGCGCAATCAATCGCAGTAATAATAGGAAGAAGACACCACATTTGTCATTCTTCAGGTTTCCTAAGCACCCTGAGAGGTATGAAACATCACATAAGAGCGCTCTTTATTTACGTTTTTTTTCTAAATTGTATTGAATTACTGAATTTGTTTTTCTTTTTTAGGAGCAAGAAATGGTTAATAAATAGTAGAAGACAGGACCTACTGCAAAAAGATTTGCCTTTATTGGCACAATAACGTGAAGTTTTGTGGGTTACATTTCGAGTCAAACCAGTTCATGATCGCGGAAAAGAAGACATTTGTATGTAATGCAGTTCCTACGTTATTTGACGTGCCGAATAAGCCACAACTAGTGACGACGAAGAGAAAATTGCCATACAAACGTGAAAGTGTTACTGCAAAAACAATAAAACTCTCTCCTGACACAGAAGAAACATCTACCACAAGTGTTACTACACGGGAGAGACATATAAAATCACTAACAACGGAATCTGCAACACAGACATCTTTTGAAGATGAAATGCTTAGATTACGTCAAATTATTCGCGTGTTGGAAAATCATGTGAAATGTAAAAATGTGCAAATCATTAGACTTCGTACAAAATTATTATGTAACAAGGAAAGTGCCCATCGTAAGAATAAACTACAACCACAACGTCACAGGACACAAGTACAAAAGGACAAGCTCATTTTAAAAAGTATTGGTTCCAAGTACTTAAAAAATGATGCTCTCGATTTATTGATAAGCCAAATCAGTATACCATTGAATGGAAAACGTGGTGCGAGATGGAAAGATGAAACTAAATTATTTGCACTTAATTTGTTGTATTATAGTACTCAGGCACACAGTTTTTTATCACACTGTTTTAGCCTTCCATCAGTACGTACCTTACAAAGGTATGTGGAAGATATACAATTAAATTGTGGGATAAATAATAACATATTTCATCTTTTAAAGCAGAATATGCAGCAGTTACCAGAAACTGATATAATTGTTAATTTGTCTATAGATGAGATGTCACTAATGGAAAATTTGATATATGACAGCTCTAGGGATCGTGTTATTGGATTTGAAGACATTGGTTTTATACGTACATCTGTGGTTGCCAATACTGCATTAGTTATAATGACTAACGGCATCTTATCAGATTTTAAACAGCCATTAGTATATTATTTCTCCAAAGGACCAGTAGGAGCCAACAATCTGACGCGCATATTTTTTGAAGTTGTTAAAAACTCACAGCAATTGGTTTAGTAGTAAACACATGTGTGACTGACCAAGGCTCGAATTTTGTGGAGTGGAGGAACAGGCTCGGTATCACACCAGTTAATCCATGCTTAGTACACCAAGGGAGTAAGGTCTACTTTTTTTATGTCACCCCACACTTGATAAAAAGCATACATAATAATTTATTCAGATATAACATTATCCACACAACAGACGAAGGAGGGATTGGCACTGCTTCATGGAAGTACTCAAGTGATAGTGAAAGGAAGTACAAGTTGGCCCCCAAACACACTAAAAGAGCTGTCTAACTGCCAGCATTTTCAAAAATGAAGATAAGCACTGCAATTCGTGTGTTGACTCATACAGTAGTAGCAGGCATTGAGACACTTGTTACTTGTGGCACAATATTATCATCTGCTACTGCTACTGCAGATTTTTGGCAAAAAGTAAACGATATTTTTGACATATTTAATGCATATAGTGTTAAAGGGCCTGTATCCTTAAGGAACTGCATTACAAGTGCCTCAAGACATTTGGAAATATTAAAGACACGGAAGCCATGGATACAGTCATGGAAATTTGTAGACGTTGATGGGAAAGATTTTTCATCTAGGATTAGGTGTGTTAAAGGACTTCTGTGTAACATAAGCGCTTTGAACATGTTTGTTGATGATGTTTTGCATGGAACCAAGTTATATTTATTAACACGCAAAATTAATCAAGATCCACTGGAAAACTTTTTCTCAGTGATAAGGCATAAAGGTGGTTTTTGTAGCAACCCATCACCACGACAGTTTTGTGCTGCATTCAGTAATTGTGCTTTAAGAAAATTAATTAAAACACACAGTGTAGCTCTACCTCCAATTGTGAGGGGATCAACTGGGGTCAGACAATAGTGGATATGAAAGCAGCGCCCAAATTACCTGTTTCACCACTGTTGGACATCAGTGACACGAGGTCAGTGATCAGACTACCAAATGTGGAAGTTCAAACAGACCTCGGAGAGGCAAACAGCATGAAATACGTGTTTGGTTATGTATTAAAGAAACTGCTTGCAATTCATGACTGTTATAAATGTAGGACAGTACTTGTAGATGGCAGCCAAGACTTAGACGCAAATGAAAAAGTTTATTGTCATTTTAAAAGTTATGAAGGCAACTTTGGAAGCCTGTTTATTTGTACAGAAGATGTCAAAGAATTTTTAACTCATTGTGAGACTAAGGTGACTTCTACTTTTGATGAATATGCTCACATAAGTAATTGTGGTGCTTTCTTTGTGAACATGTTGATGGACATCCCCAATTTTCCACCTGGGTGCTGTGCTGAGACCAAGCTGCTGTTAATAAGACTGTTTGTGAAATTGAGGCGCTTTTACATTATTAAATTCAGGAATCAAGACTTAGTCTGTAGAAGCAAGAGAAGAAATAAAAAAGTGATGAAGCTGGCTCATTTGGGTTGCTAAAGTGTTAGGGCTGACTCATTCGTTTAATTTTTTTTCGTTAATTGTATCAATGGGATATAATAAAGTTTTAAAACAGCCATACTTTTTATTGAGATAACCTGATACCACAAAGAATAAGACGGAAATTGTATTTTTGGAAGCAGGCTTCCTGCAAAGCAGAACGTGATGAAAAGTGATGAGTCGCTTCATTTTTACACAAGGAAGATCATCTATATACTTCATATGTGGGATATACGGTGTGTATTCTCTTACTTTCAGAGGAATAAGTGCCATTGTATGCTACTTCTTAATTATTTCTTCAAGAATATGTTGCAGCTTATGTCACTTCATTCAATAGTTCGTGCTCTGGTTACTTATATTTCACGATCATTTATGTCGCTCGCTGTTCTCCTAACACTTGTGACGCAAAAATATATTAAGTATTTTGTAAATTACGTACAAAACGAATTAAAAACAAACATTATTTTTACGTCGCATCTGCCGTCAGAGGAAGGCGATCTTTCTGATCGCTAGGGGCGCTAGTGTCACTTGAACTGTCAAATGGTAACAACTTTCACAGCAGTAAGTGTGGCGACTGTACATATTAGACTGTGTTGGTGGCAAGAGGTGGACTATAGTCATCGTGATATTACCTGTGCCTCAAAACGCAACATTAAACACACAAACAGGTGTTACTTATGTGAAGAACGCCGTTCTTGGAGTCCAGAAATTAAATATACTTTCTAAGTGTCTCAGCTTACAGTGGATTATACCGTATGGGTCTTCGATGTGAAAAACGTGATTCAAGCGAATTTGGCGACGTAATGCCGGGCTACACCCGGAAGTAAATGCACTATCACAGTGTTGACAAATACTTGCTACGGCGCTACCAATTCTCAGCTCTCTTACGAGGCAGCTCTTTAGCGAAATGCTTGACGTGATTGTCCGATACGGTTCTTCAGAGGGAAGACGCGCGTTCACGTTTGGGTTTTATGCGGCGTTTACCCCTGATAGTTTCTGACGTCGCCTTGTGGGCTATGTATACATTTGAGGCATTCAACTATGATTAATCCATAATGATATAATTTTCAGCTTCCGGCATGGAAGAAGGCTGTTGACGCCGACATTATATCATTACAACTGTTGCAGGTCGATATTTGTAATTATAGACACTCTGGAAATATTGATTATCCTTGAATTAATGTTTTATATTCCATGATGTACGTTCCTTGGAGAGAAATAAATTAATGTTGTATTGTAATCACGGTGTTGTGTCCGTAATATTTTGGTGCCAAAACCCGGGAAGAAATTGCGATTTCCTGCGTAATTTCAACAATTAACGGCTTACTTCACGCTGTAGGAAACAAGAGACGACTTCGGACCACACCACAAGCTAAGTCCATTCCAATATAATATGATCGCATGAACTGGTTGCTTAAAACATTTTTTACGGCTTTGTATTGCGAGCCTGAAACTGGCACTCAGAGTACCTAGTTTTGTTAAAAGGTTTTCGTTCACTTACGTTTGCACATACGCTGCTTGTTAAACGTTTAAGCTATTCACAAGCGCACTCGTAAACAATCTTACAACAGCCGTCTTTAGTAAGACATAATGCAGGACGAATCAGAGATACAGTTAGCAAACTTCAAAAGAAAGCGAACTAGGGAGAGGACTAATTCTACGCGGTTTTGTGCGGCTGTTGATGCTCTTACCACAGAAAGCCCGTTTGATGATTTTGAACATTACAGGGAACGTCTTCACGAAACTCTAGAGAAGCTCGTTTCATTATATGACGCTATTCATAATTTTCTCTCTGACGATGAATACAATGCAGACGTGCTGAGCTGTCAAACGCGCTATACAGAAGGTTACAAAAGCAATTGATTACAAGCTTTCAGCCACAACGTCGCAGATGAATATCACGTCACCACCAGTGCTCACACAACCAACTGTATTCCACTCTGTCAAGCTACCAGCAATTAAGCTTGAGTCATTTTGTGGAGATGTCGAAATGTGGTCCCGTTTCTGGGAACAATTTGAATCGACCATTGATAAAGACCCATCCCTTTCTACAGTAAACAAACGTGTTTTCCTACGAGGGTATCTGTCAGGCGAACCGAAGTTGCTAGTAGATGGAATACCTATAACGGCTAACACGTATGAAGAAACAAAGAAAATTTTATTGAATTATACAGGCGCACTTCGATTATTTGGATGCGCTAAAGCCTGTACAGTCAGCGGCAGCTGAAACGCTGAACAGTACATTCCTGGAATGTAACCGTCTTATTCAAGCACTGCGTGCCTTAGTAGAAGACGTCGTGGCATACGGTAAAGTTCTCACTCCGAAAATTCTGCGTGCATTTCCCTCTGAAATGTGCCAGAAATGGGTCATTCATGGTAGAAGAACCGAAGTAGCAGAAGGAAATGTACTGAAACTACTTAACGTTTTGGAAGAAGAAATTCGTGGTGGTCTCACTGCACAAAAGATTCGTACAGAATATCAGTCATCTCCTAGCTTCATGCCCACTGCAGCAGCGCTTCACATAAATTCAAAGCAAACGAAAAATCCGCGTAAGCCTAAACGAGAAGTACCGGTACAACCATATTGCGTATTTTGCGAAGCTCGCTCTCATTGGGCCCAAGACTGCAATATAGTAACTAACAGCCAACAACGTATCGATAAACTAAAGCAAGATAATCGCTGTTTTATATGTCTAAACCGAGGTCATACTGATAGAAACTGATGTATCGGCAGCTGGGCCAACACCTTGTAGATAGAGGTGGCTTAAAAAGGCACGCGAGACTAACGCAGACGGGCGTGAAGTACTGGAACAGGATACGTAATTAATGCTATGAAGAAAAGAACGGAGCTTCTCATATACTTAGCTTTAATGTCTTCTTGTACATCTCTATGGTGAACACAAGTGAGACTCTAATTACAATCACTGTAAGGCTAATGGCGCCTTGCTAGTTCGTAGCCATTAACTTAGCTGAAGGCTATTCTGTCTCTCGGCTAATGAGAGAGAAAGGCTTCGTACGTCTAGTCGCTAGCACTGTCGTCCGTACAACTGGGATGAGTTCGAGTCAGTCTCTCGAGACCTGCCTTGTGGTGGCGCTAGGTTTGCGATCACACAGTGGCGACACGCGGGTCCGACATGTACTACAGGACCGCGGCCGATTTAAGCTACCACCTAGGACGTGTGGTGTCTGGCTGTGACACCACAGAAACTGCAGTAAGAAGGGCAACGTCTCGTGTGCTAAGTGCAAGAAAAGTCATCACAAAGCTATCTGTACTGACATTGCTGCCTCTTCTTCATCTTCTCAGCAAATTAGCTCTACATGTATAGGGAGAATCGACGTAAGTTCAGCAGGTTTTACTTATCTTCAGACAGCTCGAGTTTGGGTCAGTGGACCCGCAGAATTAAGCAAACTTACTCGCTGCGTTCGGGATAGCGGTAGTCAGTCAAGCTTCATTTGCAAGTTCCTGACTGAAGAGCTTCGTTTAAGAATTATAGAACATCGTTATCTATCTGTCAACGCCTTTGAAATGCCACCCGCAACTTCAACGCATCGTAGAGTCGTAGAATTCACAATACAGGGTACATGGACTAATTCCAAGACGTGTATGACTGCGTTTGAAAGCACATACTCATTTTCCGCGCACCCAACTGTGCCTTCCGATTTAAGAAAACTTGTACGCACGCGGGGACTTCAGTTTGCGGACCTAAGGGATGGTACAGAAGATCTTCCCATAGAGATTCTTATCGGAGCAGATTACTATTGGAAAATCGTTGAAGATTCCCCTCCGATTCGACTAACGTCATCAGTTGTTCTGGTACCTTCCATTCTAGGTTGGATTCTTAGTGGAAGCAAACAAGCACCGCAGCTAACCTTGTGACGGCAAACTACATAAGTTTAGAGACAGCGACAACAACAGACAATATTTTACGGCGTTTCTGGAATTTAGAAACAATGGGAATCACAAAAGATGAAACAGCTCTGAATCAGAAGGAATTGGCGTTATTGCAAGATTTCTCAAAATCCTACTGCATCGAAGACAAAAGAAGAGTGGTGTCTTTCCCCAGAAAACCCAACGCTATGTTATCTAATAGTCTTCAGCAAGCAGAGAAGAGATTTGCTTCACTGGAGAAAAAATTTACGAACGACAAGAAACTGAAACAAATTTACGAGGCGCAAATGATAGAACACATCAAGAAGAAACATGTGGAAGTCACCCCTTCTGAACAGAAATTGCGTGACACATTTTATCTGCCACATCTTGCAGTAAAGAAAGAAAAGTTAGGTGTCGTCAAATGGAGGATTGTATTTGATGGTTCGTCGCACGACCGGAATGCACGTTCATTGAATGACTCTTTAGAAATAGGTCCTAATTTACTTCCTGACATTCTTTCAATATTACTGAGATATCGTCTATATCACGTAGCCTTAATTGCCGATATCAAACAAGCATTTCTACAGTTAGTTCTTCACAGGAAAGACAGACATCTCACGAGGTTTTTTTGGTACAAAGTAATCGTAGATCAACAAGGAAACTACATTACAACTGACGAAAGGATTACATACCGCTTCACCCGGCTACCTTTCGGACTTAGCTGCAGTCCGTTTCTTCTTGCAGCCACGCTGAAAGAACTTACTGTAATGCACAAAACGAATTTTCCGCAAGCTTCTTTACTTGTTGAAGATAATATGTACATGGATGATTTTGTAGCAGGTGCTAAAGATGAGCTTACATCACTCATGGGACAGATCAGTCTACCAATGGCAAAGTGGGCCACAAATTCAAGCCAACTGATTGGAATATGGCAATCAGAAGGTGTCATAAACACTACAGATACGGAGGTACTGGGAGTCCACTGGAACACACAGATTGATACTGATAGTGCGAAGCACGCACTTACTGGATTCAAGTTGTTCAACAGCAACATTTTGCGCTCGAACTGCATGCACTATACAACAACATGCCTCAACCACGTAATTCTCAGATACCTCGCTACAACCCGTTCTTGGATAATGGTCTTATTCGTCTCGGTGGACGGCTGCAGTTTGCAGAATTACCCAGAGATCAACGCCACCCGATTCTTCTTGAAGGACATCATCATTTCACACGTTTACTGATCCAGCAGACTCACATTCATTTGCATCACCTCGGAGTAAACATAGTGTTATCTGAACTGAGAACAGAATTCTGGATCCTTAGAGCTCGACAGGCAATTAAACATGTTCTACACCGTTGCCTACCCTGTAAGATGGTGAAAGCTCACGTTGTTCAGCAAACTGAGGCTCCATTACCAGTTGAACGAGTCTCACCACTGAAACCATTTACAGTAACAGGTATTGACTTTGCTGGTCTATTATATGTCAGACAAGGACATATTACGAAGAAAGCGTATATTGCTCTATTCACATGCGCAACAACACGAGCCATACACCTGGAACTATGCTCAGATACGTCAACTGACAGATTTCTTTAAGCCCTACAAAGGTTTGTCAGAAGACGTGGAGTGCCCAGCACAATTTTCACTGGTAATGCTACTGCCTTCCATGCCACGCACTTAGAGCTGAAGGAGCTCTGGCAGGCTCTCATGGCAAGCAAGACGCACAAGTACCTCACCGAACAAGCCATCACTTGGAAATTCATCACCCCACACGCGCCTTGGTGGGGAGGATTCTGGGAACGGATGGTGGGATCTGTCAAATGCTGCCTGAGAAAAGTTTTAGGACAGTCACAGTTGGACGTAGAAGGTCTCAACACAATCCTGGTCAGCATAGAAGCAGCACTAAACTCTAGACCAATTACGCAAGGGGGAGAGGAATCTGAGCCACTGCCACTGACGCCCGCACTTTTCCTTGTAGGTGATCGACTCACAACACTACCTACTGGTCCAGAATCACCAGTTAGAAAGGACTTGTCCAAGGAATTTCAACTTCTGCAGAAGATGGTAGAACACTTCTGGAACAGGTGGAAGAAAGAATATTTGATCCTGCTCAAAAACTTCCATGAAACTCATCAACCAAGGCCAGGTTCAGGAAGACTCCAGCTGGGTGATGTCATTCTTCTGCAAGAGGATTTCGTCCACGACACATGTGGAGGAAGGCGCGGATAGAAGATCTTCATGAAGGAAGAGATGGGAAAATACGAATTGTAACCCTACGAACTTCAGAAGGATCCATAATCTCACGTCCCGTTCAACTGGTCATTCCTCTAGAAGTTGACCAGGGTGGGGAGGGTGTTGCGGGTTGATATTTGTAATTATAGACACTCTGTAAATATTGATTATCCTTGAATTAATGTTTTATATTCCATGATGCATGTTCCTTGGAGAGAAATAAATTAATGTTGTATTGGAATCACGGTGTTGTGTGTCCGTAATAACAATGTAGGGAAAGCAAAACGGATGATTCAGTGTTTCTCATTCAGCATGTGAGATAATTTTCCGTAACGTTCATAATCATCTCAAAATACACTCCTGGAAATTGAAATAAGAACACCGTGAATTCATTGTCCCAGGAAGGGGAAACTTTATTGACACATTCCTGGGGTCAGATACATCACATGATCACACTGACAGAACCACAGGCACATAGACACAGGCAACAGAGCATGCACAATGTCGGCACTAGTACAGTGTATATCCACCTTTCGCAGCAATGCAGGCTGCTATTCTCCCATGGAGACGATCGTAGAGATGCTGGATGTAGTCCTGTGGAACGGCTTGCCATGCCATTTCCACCTGGCGCCTCAGTTGGACCAGCGTTCGTGCTGGACGTGCAGACCGCGTGAGACGACGCTTCATCCAGTCCCAAACATGCTCAATGGGGGACAGATCCGGAGATCTTGCTGGCCAGGGTAGTTGACTTACACCTTCTAGAGCACGTTGGGTGGCACGGGATACATGCGGACGTGCATTGTCCTGTGGAACAGCAAGTTCCCTTGCCGGTCTAGGAATGGTAGAACGATGGGTTCGATGACGGTTTGGATGTACCGTGCACTATTCAGTGTCCCCTCGACGATCACCAGTGGTGTACGGCCAGTGTAGGAGATCGCTCCCCACACCATGATGCCGGGTGTTGGCCCTGTGTGCCTCGGTCGTATGCAGTCCTGATTGTGGCGCTCACCTGCACGGCGCCAAACACGCATACGACCATCATTGGCACCAAGGCAGAAGCGACTCTCATCGCTGAAGACGACACGTCTCCATTCGTCCCTCCATTCACGCCTGTCGCGACACCACTGGAGGCGGGCTGCACGATGTTGGGGCGTGAGCGGAAGACGGCCTAACGGTGTGCGGGACCGTAGCCCAGCTTCATGGAGACGGTTGCGAATGGTCCTCGCCGATACCCCAGGAGCAACAGTGTCCCTAATTTGCTGGGAAGTGGCGGTGCGGTCCCCTACGGCACTGCGTAGGATCCTACGGTCTTGGCGTTCATCCGTGCGTCGCTGCGGTCCGGTCCCAGGTCGACGGGCACGTGCACCTTCCGCCGACCACTGGCGACAACATCGATGTACTGTGGAGACCTCACGCCCCACGTGTTGAGCAATTCGGCGGTACGTCCACCCGGCCTCCCGCATGCCCACTATACGCCCTCGCTCAAAGTCCGTCAACTGCACATACGGTTCACGTCCACGCTGTCGCGGCATGCTACCAGTGTTAAAGACTGCGATGGAGCTCCGTATGCCACGGCAAACTGGCTGACACTGACGGCGGCGGCGCACAAATGCTGCGCAGCTAGCGCCATTCGACGGCCAACACCGCGGTTCCTGGTGTGTCCGCTGTGCCGTGCGTGTAATCAAATGGCTCTGAGCACTATGGGACTCAACTGCTGAGGTCATTAGTCCCCTAGAACTTAGAACTAGTTAAACCTAACTAACCTAAGGACACCACAAACATCCATGCCCGAGGCGGGATTCGAACCTGCGACCGTAGCGGTCTTGCGGTTCCAGACTGCAGCGCCTTTAACCGCACGGCCACTTCGGCCGGCGTGCGTGTAATCATTGCTTGTACAGCCCTCTCGCAGTGTCCGGAGCAAGTATGGTGTGTCTGACACACCGGTGTCAATGTGTTCTTTTTTCCATTTCCAGGAGTGTACAAACGAGGAAAAAATACATCGAAAGCTTATTTGAATTGAATATAATGTAAGATATCAAACGCTTTGCACCTCGATGTCAAATGTGTCCACGTGCAATCTTTTGCAGCATACACATAGAATGTCATAATTACCACGAAAATGAAGAAATATGTTGGTAGGGATGGCAGCAAGAAGAGACACAGTTAACAAATTTTCGATTTCACATGGCAATCATTTCATTTGAGATTTAAGAAGAAGTAAAGCGGGATATTTCTTTCATAACACGAAAGATATACCGCACATATGGATAACGAGGAAGTCTGCGTCTTCATAAGTTTCCTCCTTGAAATATGTATGCTCTATGCATGATCATTGTTTCCGTAATTTTATCCTCTCGTTTGGCCCCTAAACGATGAACAGATTCCAAATGCATGTCTCTGCATGAAAGTAGTTGTTCGAACCCTTCCTGTGTTTTTTTGCTTGGCATTCATGAAGCAGACCACTGTGCCCCCCCCCCCCCCCCTCGAGGGTTAGGTCTCAAAACTAAACCATTTTTTATCCACTAGCATAATTTATTCAGACAGCATCAGCACAAGACTATCAAACAAAACCTTCGTTTAATATCTTGCCTAATGATTGTCGTTTCTTTCTTAATAGTGATTCTTGACAAAGCATTTTAACGAAGTTTATATTTTTGTGTCTCACATAACTGAAAAAAGATATTCTTTTATTTTGTCAGTCTTCGTTTCTCCACTGAGTTGTAAATGGTTCTATTTATAAAACGCGTAGTAACGTCACAAGGGCGACTGTCGCAATGCAGTTGCGGTGGAATCAAGAGTAGGATGCGTGCGGTTGCACTGATTGAGCATGACAGCAATTCGGCATCAGAAGCTGGAGAAAAGTCTGGAGTACCGGCAAGGACAGTTAGACGCTGGTGGAAAGGATACCAGGAAAGGGGTTATGTAGGGCGGAAAAGAGGAAGCGACCGGCTCCGTGTGCTAATGCAGCAGATGATCAACGTGTTTTGGAGAATATACGTGCTAATCCATTCCTAAGTAGCCGTACCCTGAAAGAGCTCTCTGTTTCCCGGCAGCGGAAGGACTGTTACGAAGAGACTGAAAGACGCCGGATTATATTGTCGGAGAGCTGCTATAAAGCAGCAATTAACCAACTATCAGAGGATAGACCGCATGGCTTTTTCAGCAGAAGATATCGACTTTGGCTGGAGTAGAGTAATCTTTTCGGATGATAAAATATTTTCTTCCTGTAGCTACGCCCCTGTTCAGGTGAGACACGAAATTTTCTCCATGTAGTTAGTAGTTTATGCTGTTAGTGACTTTACATTTGTAGTAGGCACAAAATAATAAACAGTTCCCTATATCATGATTTTAGTAGTTCATCCCTCATCTGATAAATAAATGTTACCCTTGAATTTGTGAATATTTGCATTAACACGCTAATGTTTTTAGCGTTTGGTATACCGCCCACGAGGACAATGCTTCCAGCCATTAGCTTTTCTCATCTTAGGCTTCTCTCCGCAGTTAGTTCTTATACAACTCTACGATTCGTTTCTATCTCCTTCTACCTTGTTTTGGTCATTTTCCGGTACATTCAGTATCCTGTTACCTGTAGGCGGACCATACCTTATTTTTTCAGGTCACTTCCTTCACTTCCAATGAAAAGAGTACTCCATATCATCCATTTTGCAGTGTGTTTCTTTATTTCTATCACTTGTATGTTTACTTTAAAGAATGTTATTCGTAAACATAAATGGTTTTCTATCGCTGTTCTTCGTTTTACTTTTGTTAAGCATTTATTTCTCTCTGATTCTGGTCCTGAAGTAGCTGAATTTCTGTACTTTTAATGCCATCAGTTTTTGTTGCTGTGTTCATATGTGTAATACTTTTTCTCGTTGCCATTACCATTTGGTGTTGTTCTTACATTCTTGTGTTATTCTTTTCTCGACTTTTGGATAATACCTGAAAAATGTTGTTCATTTTGTTTCTGAATTTGGAACTATTAGGAAATTGTTAACAAATGTGATGCAGCGTATCTTTTTACAATTGAATTTAACTTTTAATGTTTCCTGTTCCGTTGTTTGTATTGCTTCTATAATATATATACACGGTGTTAAGGAAAGTGGTATTCCATATTTTGTAAGTCGGTAGTATTGACTAAGTCCGCCCCTCGTGGTCTCGCGGTAGCGTTCTCGCTTCCCGAGCACGGGGTCCCGGGTTCGATTCCCGGCGGGGTCACGGATTTTTCCTGTCTCGAGATGACTGGGTGTTGTTGTGTCGTATTCATCATTATCATTCATCCCCATTACGGTCGGAGGAAGGCAACGGCAAACCACCTCCATTAGGACCTTGCCTAGTAAGGCGGTGCGGGTCTCCCGCATCGTTCCCCTACGCTCTGTAAAGAAGCATGGGACTTCATTTCATTTTTCACAGTATTGACTAAAACAAAAATCGTTCAAAAGACTCTGAGCACTAAGGGACTTAACATCTGAGGTCATCAGTCCCCTAGAACTTAGAAGTACTTAAACCTAACTAATCTGAGGACATCACACACATCCATGCCCAAGGCAGAATTCGAACCTGCGACCGTAGCGGTCGCGTGGTTCCAGACTGAAGCGCCTAGAACCGCTCGGCCACAACGGCCGGCGACTAAAACAAGACAAACTGCATATCGCAGGAGCTACACTTCTTCAGTACAAGAGAAGTGTTTTAAGTAGAACAACAGGTGTGTTTCACAGTAGTAAACGTGAAGAAGTGCTCATTGCTCTTAAGATATTGATTTCAGACTCATTTCTCTTGATTAGTGGATATGTTTGTCTTGTTTCTGTCTATCCTATCAGCTCTCGAAATATGGATTACTTGTTTTTAATACCCTATATTCGAAGCAGATATATAGACAAAGGACGTCCACGCTTACTCTTTCCAGACTTTATATTCCTATTTTATTCCTTTTGTATTTTTTATTGGGATCTAATGTATTAAAACATTGGAACTAATAATCTTCAGCGAAATGCTGTACGATTTACGGATTTTATGATCTTAGTCATAACAGCAACGTTGCATACACGAATTGTTCTTGAGCAATGAGAATTACATAAAGATACGTACTCGTAGTGGTATTTAGTTCTCACTAATATGAAGGGAAGACTTATTTCATGAACATTCCTGAAATCAGCTATTTCTGTGAACTGTAGGCGTTTACTCCGAGCGCAGGGCCGCGTTGACACGAGGTGTGAACAGGCGACGTCAGCGGCCACGGCCACATAGAGCGAGCGAGCACGTGGAAAGTCCGTAGAGAATATCTCGCTATAAAACAGATTTGTTTCTTCTACATATCTTTCTCAGTGGAAAGATAGAAAAAAGAGTTGTATAGTGAAGGCTAGCAATCGTTTTGAATAAGCGAAGCAGATTAGCTTTACAACCATGCAACAGAGTCCAACAGTTCAACAGACTGCTGCACTGCATTGTAGCTTGGACAACACAGCCATTGCAGTTGTCGAATTTTTTCACAGTATGGAAATTAATTATTCATAGTTTCAGTCAGAAGTATTTAATTTCTAAGTTAATGGATGATCATTTCTTTAAGCACCCTAGCCCGATTCATAATAGCAGAGCCGTCCAGAACTGGTTCTAAGGTCAGCAGAGAATAAAACTTCTTCCTTTAGTGCCAAAATCACCAGACCTCAACCCCACTGAAAATATGTGGTTCAAAAATGGCTCTGACCACTATGGGACTTAGCATCTGAGGTCATCAGTCCCCTATAACTTAGAACTACTTAAACCTAACTAACCTAACGACATCACACACATCCATGGCCGCGGCAGGATTCGACCGTAGCGGTCGCGCGGTTCCAGACTGAAGCGCCTAGAACCGCTCGGCCACAACGGCCGGCGAAAATATGTGGGCGGAGGTTACGAGGTCGTTATCACCTGGGTCAAGGAATTCAGAAACTCTGTGGGAAAATATAGAGAAGACATGGCGGGAGATAAACGGTCGTCATAACCTCTCGATGAATTTAGTTAGCCTCATCACTTCTACGACGCCTTGGAGAAATTATAGACAACGAGGGAGGATGGTTAAGGTACTGAAAGAAAAATAAAGGCCAAACCAGTTGCGAAGTCCTACAGGGTTCCGGAAACCCACTAAAGCTAAATGGTCCATGTGTACTCTCATTAAATGTGTCACTGAGTGATTTTTACACATAACTACAAATTAAATTCTTTATTCACAGAAATAAATAAACAAATGTATGCGAACGGATAAATGTTTGATTTTGTAGTATTAACCCCAAATTTGGTACACTGTTAATCGCCCGACTGTGTTTAAAGAAAATACGTAAGTAATCGGAATCGTAACTAGGCCTGCATAATAGCTCCTCCTCCGTTCTGTAAGCCCTTTCTTCTCATTCTGAGCCGGCCGGAGTGGCCGTGCGGTTCTAGGCGCTACAGTCTGGAACCGGGTGACAGCTACGGTCGCAGGTTCGAATCCTGCCTCGGGCATGGATGTGTGTGATGTCCTTAGGTTAGTTAGGTTTAAGTAGTTCTAAGTTCTAGGGGACTTATGACCACAGCAGTTGAGTCCCATAGTGCTCAGAGCCATTTGAACCATTTTTTCTCATTCTGTCTTACTTTCATCTCTCAAAACATAACAACGGGATTACCAATGACATACAGGATAAAATTTCCTAACAGCTGATCTTGTAACAGCACATATAAAGATATTTTACATACTATGGTTTCTCATCCCCGGAAAGGAATGAAGGATAGCCCACAATGCTTGATTCAAAACGTCACAGCAACACACTATTACTCTTATTAGCATTGGACAAAGTAATGATTGTATCTCCACGCGGACCAGTACTAGAAAAATTTTGTAACTTCTGCAATCACACCCCTCATTTATTGACGTGCCTAAATATTAACTAAGTCTCGCGTGGCTGGAAAGTTCACACGGTCCCGATTCCGAAATTTACGTTCCCCCCATATTCGTGCGCGGCGCGTTATTTCAACTGAAAAAAAGCCCTCTACAAGTTACCTAGACTGATTTTTTAATTATATCTCGGCACCATTAAATAATATATCAACCAAAACCTCCTCCCCAAAAGATACATAAATACATACAAGGAACTTTTCACAATACTTACAGTTCGTGTATAGCGTGCATAGCATGGCAACACGAATTACTGTTATGCTGTTTCCCCATTATTTAATTCAGGAAAGCGATCTCACTGATTCCCACGTATCTTTCAAATCCCGTTGTTCTAAAAATCAGCTTCACGCGTAAATTTCTACTGACTCATTTCACAAAAGGTGACTTCTTATTCTTTCATATTAAATTAGCAACCTTGCCTTTATCCATGAATTTCAAAAACTTGTCAAATTACAAATTGAAACACACGCAAGCTACAAATGGCTTCTTTGAAAACTAATTCTTTCAGATCAAAATTAAGAGCGTTACTTTCTACCGTGAATTTCTGTTACCAGCTCGATTAGTTAAAGCCACGAGATAATATTTTCCTACACTTACAGATCAGATTTTGAAACAAACTAACCAAAATCATGAATTTAAATTGATTATTACTAAAAACAATTATGGTAAATCAACACATTCCTACTTATAAACTAATGGTTCCTAGCACTCAGTCATCCACTCTTCATCATTTTCATCAGCCCCATGTGGTGAGTGCCAGATCTTTAGGCTATAATAGTTCGTCACATGTATCCTATTTGTGTCGTACGTGCTTTACAATTGAATTCTAACACTTTACTGTTCACCGAATTACTCAAACGAAATACCAAATTCCGTTAACTTTCAAGTTAATCTTCGCGGTAGCGACATAGTATTTTCACATTTGCCTATCTTTTACCTGTCTATAAACAATTTGGTTCCCTCAAAAATATTATATTAAATTAAATGTACCATGAAAGAGAAGGTTTCCTCGTACGATGGAACATTAAAGCCTTAAATAACTCATTTCCTTTCCCTTTGCGAAGAGCATTTTGCTCCACTTCCTCAATCCATCCGGCTGCTTCAGTCGTCCCCAGGCAAGTGCGTTTCTCTAACCACGCTACCGGTCTCCCTCTGCCTACGGCGAAGGTGGTGTGCACCCTGGCCAATCAAGGCTCCAGAATTTCAAGCATTTGAAACTCCCGGCTGTCTTCTGCCCAGCACACAATAAAATCTGCCCGCGCTTTTCTACTCAATGAGCTTAACGTAAGAATGCAGACAAACCTAGCCCCCTTCTCTCCAATGTCAGAGACATATATTTTACCTCAGAAAACTCTCATGTTGCTGATTATCGACACATCATTGCCTTCCCATGATTCCAATAATTTTGTTTCAATATTCACTCCCATTCTATCCACACTGCATACTATTCACCTTCATCTTAACCCGATCATGGACTATTTAGGATAAGATAAGTGGAAAAAGTGTATTTTCGTATATTATACCAAAATAATAAACTCATCCAGTTGCTCTGATCAATTTCCTAAACACAGCAGGTTAGTTCAATAAAATTCAACAGCTCAGATCGAGCGTCTGATAACAGATACCTGATACCTGACGTAGCAAGATATTCTAGCAATTACATGTGGCTAGTAATTCCCATCTGAATAGGCTGATATTTTTGTAGTGACAGTGCCTTTGGGCTATCAGGAAGTAAATTCGGAGGAATATGGCCAAATTCAGGGCGCTGCGTTGACCGCGCCGGTGCTCAATATGATGAGCCTGTTGCTCTTACTGTTATTTTGTTTCTTTCGTTCTGAGGTGTACCACGATATAAAATTCTCATCCGCTAAACGATTTTCGCTTCTATTCCAAAAGCTTCTTGAGTAACCCTGCAGTGAACATTACGTAGAGATGATACTTGTAGTTTTTGAAGTATAGGCATATGTTTAAGGATAATGAACTGTAGTCGAAGTTAAACCAGATGATGCTGAAGGAATCAGGTTATGACATGCGACAGTGAGAGTGGTAGCCATTGTTTGCTATGTGGAAAGCAAGAAACCTGAGGCCTTCAGTGGTAAAATGTATGTAAAATGCAATAACAAGAAATCGTTTTTGATGGGGTAAGGATGCTAATATCATATATATTGGACGTTCAGGAAACCTTATCTGGAAGTATATGACAGGCATCCTGCTATTATGTAATGTCACTTGCTTTCAGTAGACAAACAGATAACTCATGTTAGGGCTTTCTCGTCATCCAAATCACATAAATGGGAATAACAATCAGAGGGTTATTACTAAATTGTAGGCACATGGCCACACCGCATATCTAAAATTTGGAGAGCAGACTCTCTCACGATAGATTAGATGTCTGGATCCTATCATGAAATATTCAGGCTACGAAAATACGTTCTTCTTGCTGTCAGCGTGGTCCAGACTGCAACGTTGTAGGCATCCTTTGGCAACCCTGATGGCATAACAATGATTTGCAGCTGGGGACTGATTTATCCTGCTAAATTCGCCTGACATTTTCTTGTCATCTATATGAAATATTCTGAATATTTCCCCTGAAGATATCTTACTGAATTTGTGAGTAAAATGACATTTCATGCAGAATCTAACCCTTGTCTCATCATTCACATTGCCAGTTATCAGTTATCTACTGCAGCCGCGATTATCGCAATGAGAGTGTTTATGCAGGAATTCCTTGGAATCATAGTTGTAAAGTAGTGACTTTATAAAACGGTAGTTCCCTCTGAAAACAGTTCCATGTTTGCTGCAAAAGACGTGTCATATCAATTCCTTTCGGTAAGTTTTAAATCAGGTGCTACCATCTACATCGCTAATTTAGTATTACGATCCTAGGAACTACCCTGCAATACGTTTTGTATTTCATAATCGGAACTATCTGCATTAACCGTCATTAGAAAAATGTCAGGGCGCAGAATGCAGCAATGCTTTGGTAACTACTGGGGGACCTGCTTGGGTCGTGTTCTAAGGGTAGTTGCTGATTCACATTATATTACACTAGCGAGAAGTACCGAATTTTCCTTTTTCTCTGCAAACATACAGAACTAAATTCAGAAACAAAATGCTATGAAGATATTTGCATTGTGCCAGCTCAACGGTCAACCTGTTTTTATAGATTTTTATTTTCACAGCCATTCTCGTTCTGCATTGCAATAAACTTCATTCATTACCTGCTTCTTCTTGTTACGATTATTATTGTCATTCTCTCACTCGTAAGAGTTTTCACATCCCTATTTGGTATCGATGCACATGAAGATTGGCTATGAAAGAAGGGAATAATGAATGTTACGTCATGCAAAATACACTCATTTATTTCGGCACCTCGTGATCAGCTCTTCAGGAGAAGTGAGATACATGAAGATGTCAATGGGAGGACAGATACGCTGGCACAACTCTGCAACTACTTCTGTTGATTTAACACAGTGTTACCAGATAAACTGGTGCTGCTGAATCAAAAATGTAGTACGGACTTTGCCACAGTAGCAGAGAGCTGCTAATTTAGGATCATGACCGTGAAATACCCTTGGGTCAGCTGCTGGTTAATGTGTTGCAACTGTAAATGGAAGACTTTGTTTGATAGCCTTGTGCTGATGCTGTCTGAATAAATTATGCCAGTGGATAAAAAACGGTATAGTTTTGAGACCTAACACTCGAGGTGGGGAGGCACAGCGGTCTGCTTCATGAATTCCTAGCAAAAAACACAAAAAACAATGCACGAAGGGTTCGAACAACTACTTTCTTGCAGAGACATACATTTGGAATCTGTTCATCGTTTACGGGCCAGACAAGGGGGTAACATTACGAAAACAATGATCAGGCTACTTAGTATATAATAGAGCATACATATTTCAAGTGGGAAACGTGTGAAGACGCAGACAACCTCGTTATCCATATGTGTGGCATATCTCTCGTGTTAACGAAAGTAATATCCCGCTATACTTCTTCTTAAATCTCAAATGAAATGAATGCTATGTGGAATTGAATATTTGTTGACTGCGTCTCTTCTTACTCCCATCCCTACCAACATATTTCTTAAATCTCGTGGTAATTATGAGATTCTATGTGTATGCTCCAAAAGATTGCACAGGGACACATTCGACATCGAGGTGCAAAGCGTTTGATATCTTACATTATATTCAATTCAAATAAGCTTTCGATGTATTTTTTCCTCGTTTGTATTTTGAGATGATTATGAATGTTACGGAAAATGATCTCGCATGCTTTATACTGAATGAGTAACACTGAATCATCCGTTTTGCTTTCCCTACGCTGTAATGCCCCCCCCCCTCCCCCCACCCCCATGAATCATGGACCTTACCGTTGGTGGGAAGGCTTGCGGGCCTCAGCGATACAGATAGCCGTATCGTAGGTGCAACCACAACGGAGGGGGATCTGTTGAGAGGCCAGACAAACGTGTGGTTCCTAAAATATTCCAGAGGTAAAATAGTCCCCGATTTGGATCTCCGGGCGAGGACTACTGTCTTATGTCATTGTCCTGAGACAGCTTAACTGATTTTATGGACAGATGCGAAGATAAATCGTCTCCAATGAGAAATTTCTTACCTTTCAGCGTTTTCTGGTATAGGGCAGCAACTGTAAGGACACAATCGATGAAGCAGAACGAATCGAACCAGCCACATTTTGTACGATTGTGTCTTGCATATTTTGACCCACCTTCAGTCCAGCTTCTATATAAATACAAAGCCTTATATACGACATAAGGGGGCAAACATTAGAGACATTGATGCCTTTAAGGAGTTCATGACCCTTTTGTGATATTTGGATTTCCTCCGTGTGACTACCTTTCGTTTTCCTGGGTCATCTGTAAGGTTTGTCTCATCATAATTTATTATATTAGACGGCAGCACATTCTACAATTCCTTTGACAGGTCATCGAAGTAACTATTGATAGTTTCTGGTGTAACACCAGCTCTGGAGAGTTTTATGTTTTGGCACATTCGCACTGCTAATTGATCTTTGTGTCGCTCATAAATTATTCCACAGAATGATGGCCAGGGAGATTATTTGTAAACCTTCTCACTTCCTTTCCCTTTTTGTTCAAAGAATCATTTACTAGAAGTCTCAAGGTTGTAAAGTCACTGGGATAGCCCCATTCGCTGCATATTTTCAATCTCTCTACAAACAGCGTCTCTTCTTCAAAAGACAAGGCAGTTTGTCCACCCTGAGGTTTAATGTTGGCGCCTCTTTTTAGATGTCTGTATAGTACGCCAAAATGAATCCCATGTTTTTCAGCTGCCTTCTGCAAGCTACCCCCCCCCCCCCCCCCCCCGATTTGATGTCAGAGAAGGCATTGTTTATACGAGTAGGTATGTGTTTTTTTGCATTTCCACAGCATATTTGAACATCAACTCTGAAACAAGGAAGGTACATTAGTTTTGCATGTAACGTAACTAGAGAATTATATAGTATTAATATGGCATACTAATAGGTTTTTTTAGATTTTGTTATTGTGGGGTGAATAGAAACACCAGAATTCATACGTTTCTATTCACCCTGCAAAGTTTATAAACATAACCTAAAAAATTTGAAAATCCACAGACCTGATTTCATTGAAAGTGAAACAAAAACCAGTCCCTACAGTTTTATATAGATGTTATACCTAGTGCTTACAACGCCATTAACTGTCATATGTAGAATACATGTTTACTTACCAGAGAAGTTCTAAGCATGTAGGAAAACAACTTAAAAACTATCGACACAGAAACAAGGATAAACATTAACCTAGAATGCTGCCAACACAACAAAACATAATTTCCTTGTTGGTCTAAAGTGTTGCCAACCCAAAAACAGTAATAGTTAAAATTAATGTCCTGTATAACCTTATAGTATTCAAAGTACTTGTGTATATGACGTTTTGTTTCTATTCACCCTGCTGTTTCTATTCACCCTGTTTTACAGTGTAGGCTCATCTCAGAATCTTGTGTTGTTTAGATATTCTTCAAATACTCTCAGAGGCTATCCTGTCTGTTGTTAAAAGAGCTCTAGGTTAAATACATCATTCCTGTGTGTTTCTTGCACACACCCAGGCAAATACTTTGCCAAAAATGTCCGTTAAAATAGAGCATTATCGTGGTAATTGTCTACTGTCTCAGTGCCCGAAGGGCGGCTTCCCCTTGGATGAAGCCTGTTATGCACTGAATTCTTTGTTTATGACTCCACAAGCTGTGTAGCATATTTTTGAAATCCTTGTTGAACATGGCAGGATGTATTCTTTTTCCCACAGGAATGAATACTTGAAATTGCCTGTGTTTAAGTAGACTTTCGTCCAATATGAAAGAAGAGAATTATGGCGCTGCCCCTATACCATACAATTCATGGTCAGGCTACATGCCACTGTGATTAGATTCATTCCTGTATCATTGTCCACAAGACACAGGACTGGTCAGGCGACATGCCACTGTGATTAGATTCATTCCTGTATCATTGTCCACAAGACACAGGACTACTGCTTTCATTTACAATGATAGCAGTGGATGACGACTCATTTACACATCATGCAGCCTGGGTCAACTTTTTGGCACCATTCCACTATGGCTGGATGTGACATTCAATATGGCCCACCAGTTTTTGAAGTATGTAAATTTGGAGTACATTTCCAGTTGCTGTGGCTTTTCATCCTGACACTATAACGCACCAGTTATCTGTATCTGTGTAGAACTGTGTTGAAGGACAACCAGAACATTCTCTTCTTACAATGACCTTAGTATGGGACAACATAGGTACTTTTGGAAGTCCCTACTTACATGGTCCATTTTGCTAATTTTCAAGAAATTTCGAAAAACATTTCCTTTTCCTGAGAAACAAAGTTACATTTAGCATTTAGTGCACTGCACAAAAGTGAATCCCTTACATACAGGCAACATATATCTTTCTAAAACGACTTTTTTGATTTTATGCATCACACATGCTATCCCATGAAAATCTAGCTAGAAAGTTGTTAGAACCAAATTTATGTGATGAATACCTATAGCTTCCATAGTGTTCGCGAAAACAAGATTAGACTAACTACATTGTGCACAGAGACATTTAAGCAATCATTCTTCTCGTGCTCCATACGTGAACGGAACAGGAAAAAGCTCTAATAACGAGACAGTGTGATGCAACCTCTGTCTTGCACTCCACAGTTGTCTGCAGAGTATATATCTAGATCTTAGGTAGATGCATGGCATGGAACATTCTCGCTGCTGGAGGCGGCGCAGGCTTTGGAATCTTGGTATTTCCTGATTGGAAATGCTTTCTCTTCTTTTTCACTGTCTTCTTCCTCTTGTGTTGTGTCTTGTGAAAGGGAAACTATTAGTCGTTAATGAATGTAGACCCAGCCCAACTATTTACAAAGAAACCAGACGTGGTTAATATGTATGTATATAACATGGAAGCTAAACATCCCAGAATCTGTTGTTATAACACATATAAGATTCCTCTGTCCAAGCAGCTTATACTGCATGAAGAAATCAAGCAAATGCTTAAATGGAACAACATAGAACCATCAATATCTCTTTACTGCAATCCATTATTACCTGTAACAAAACCAAATGAAAATATATGCTTAGTTCTGGATAAGCGTACAATCAACAAAACCATCATGCCAGTCCGCAAAAAAACAGAAAATCTCGAAGAACACTTGGAGAAATATTTACGGTTAAGGTACTTATCAACTGTGGGTTCAAAAAAAATCGTTTTGACAAGTACCGCTAAGAAAAGATTCAATGAAGTATACTGTGCTAATTTTTGATGGCCACAGTGTGTACTACCATTCATACTCAATGTAAGGTCAGGTATTTTCATTACTGCTCTAGACACAGTTCTAGGCATAGAATTACTGGAAAAGTCAACATTGCACGTTGATAACATTCTTATAGTTACACAGACATGAGAAGATCACATATACATTTTAGAAAAGACATCATATAAATTCGCACAAGCTGGTGTTACAGCAAATCTAAAGAAATCAAATGACGTTTCTGGACCCATAATCAGTTATGAGGGCATTATCCCAGATCCTAGCAAATTGGATGCAGTTAAGAATTTTCCTTACCTGTGTACCAGAAAACAATTAAAATCTTTCCTGTGCTTAGCATAATTTTTAGGCATTTCGTGACAAATCAATTAGTCAACAGCAAACACTTGCTGCCACTTTTAAAGAAGTTTGTTGCTTGGGTTTGGACAGAAAAATGCACAGGAGATTTTAACAGAATAAAGGAAGCATTGGTATACTCAAATATTTCGAGTCATCCTGATCTTAATGAAGATTTCCATACTGCAAGCGATGCATCAGGCACAGGGCTTGGATCATGTCTTTTTCAGGTAATTAGAAATGTAACTATTATATTTAACTATTATATTTTTGGAAGACATGTGAAGCTATAAACTGACCACCAGGCATTAACCCTTTTAGTGACATGCAAACTCCTACATGCTCGATTATTGCGATGGGCAATGACCTTGCAGAACTACTCCTTTGAAATAGTATTCATTAAAGGAAAAGACAACATAATTGCAGTCGCATTGTCACATCTGCTTCAGGGACTATCTCATGATATAGATGATATGAAGCATATGAACTATTATCGCAACGTGTTGATGCAGGGCAAATACTACCATCAATATTGTCGCAGAAGAAGCCAAATAGCACAGTCGCTGTAGTGTAGTGGTTATGATACTAGATCGTTGCATGGAGGGTCACCTGAACTGAAACATTTTAATTTTTATCTTCGGTTCGAGTACATTCTAGAAGTATCCACAAATGGCAAGAATCATTGTACTGGAATGTTCTGTAGCTGTGTATATACTGTATGTGTTCTGGCCGGAGGCACTTCGCTCCGCGCTCTTCTATGTGCAAGTGCTGCATAAACCTTCGTTAAGTGAAGTTGGTGTTCAGCATCCATCTACTTACACCTTCCTCAACATGACATTATTCTGATGGAGGCGCCGGGTATTGGAACTTGAGCTACCGCACATTATCAACGACACAGTGGCTCCCATGAGGCCACGACAGAGTCGCCGTTTACGTGGCGAGAAACCCGAGTTCGAGCCATATTCAACAGATCGCAAGCTATCGGAGACAGAAGAAGAAGAGGACGTCACGATGACAGCAACTGTGTGCCACCACATGAGACATGTTTCCGGTTTCTCTGGTGACGATGGCCAATATCCAAACAAGTGGCTGAAGGTATATGAGCGCATAGCCAAATTTAACAAATGGAATGACGCCGTTTGTTTGGCTAACGTATTTTTCTACTTGGAGGGCACCGCCAAGCAACGGTATGAGAACAACCAGGAGAAGTTCACAAGCCAGGAAGTATTCCAGGCGAAACTGCGCAAGTATTTCGGTGACACACAACGACAAAAGTGCAAGATTGAAGATAAATTAAAGTGCACAGCACAGCGTCCAGGAGAAACGACAGTATCCTGCATTCAAGACGTCTTGGAGCTGTGTAAAATAGTGGATCCTCGAATGAAGGAGAAAGATAAGGTTGCACATCTCATGAGGGGTGTTGCTGAGGACAAGTATTAAGCCCTACTCCTGAAGGAGGTTTCGACAGTAGACGTCTTCATAAAATAGTGCCAGTATATCGAGACTCTGCATCAAAAAAGAATTATACGTAAGAAGTTTGAACGGCTTCCAAACGTCGTATCGATGTCTGAAATGGAGGAAGAAACTGATTTCACAAGAATTCTTCGTCAGATAGTGAGAGAGGAAGTTCAGAAGGCACTTGGATTGCTTAGCGAGCAAAAAACAAAGACGCTTCAAGAGGTCATAAGAGAGGAAGTGGAACAGACATTGAACCCAATCTCTCGTTCTTCATTTTCCTTTAAAACGGTAAAAATGTCGATACCCAGGCGAAGTTACGTTCCTACAACGCCGCATGAGGAACGCGTTTGGGCACGAAGGAAAACTGATGTCTGGAGGACCCAGAATAATCAACCAGTATGTTTTCACTGCGGACGACCGGGACATGTGGTGCGTTATTGTCGAGAGAGGCGGCGGATATTTGATGACGCCCGCGCCAGAAGACAGCAGACCGGTCTTAGCCGACTCCAACTCCAGGACGTCGAGGATGAATACGAAGAAGCGAGTGCAGGGCGTAAGTCACCGCGCCGCAAGCTAGCCGCTGGAGAAGACGCTCCCCAACACGCCGATCAAGGTCTCCATCGCCTTTTAGAAGCTCCAGCCTATCACCTAGCCACCGCAACCTGGAAAACTAAAGGTTGCGACCTTCCTTGGAGGTGAGGCCGCCGAAGAGGAAAAACTCTGCCGTCGATCACTACAAAAATGATAGGAAACTACGTCGATATCCTCATAGATGGCCGACCAGCCCAAGCTCTTGCGGACTCTGGAGCACCATATTCAGTCATTTCGGAGAGGTATCGTCGCCAGTTGCAGAAAACCGTATTCGTCGGCAGCAAAACATCTCTGTCGAAGGTGGCTAATGGGAAATATGTAAAACCTACAGGACAATGTGTCATTTGTGTGGGTGTAAGTGGCCATACATAGGCCTTAGAATTCATCATCTTGCAAGAATGTAGTCATGAAGTCATTCTCGGATGGGACTTTTTGAAAGCTTCTCAAGCAATTATAGATTGTGGTCGCTCGAGGCTTACGCTAGACGAGATGAGATACTGTGGACAGGAAGATGCACATCCGAGTGTGTGGAGACTATGTGTACTGGATGAAGTGATCATTCCTTCAGTGAGCGCTAGAAAGGTAGATGTCATGTGTCATGCCACGCATCAACCCATGCATCTTGTAGTGGAATGTAAGAGAAGCATACCACTGAAGAATAACTTGGTCATCCCAGCCTCTGTCGTCTCGTTTAAGAACGTATTCGGTGAATTGTGGGTAGTTAGCTGTTGCCGAGAACCGCAGATCCATCCAAGACGCATGTGTGCAGCAAACGCTGAGCTGTTAATTGCAGAACAGCTGAGCATCTTAGAAACCTCTCCTGCCAAGTCTGTGGGCGAAATAAGCGCTACCACTACAAGACAAGATCTTCTAGCATAACTATCACCAGATCTCACTAACGAACAACAGAAGAAGCTACTTGCCATTCTTCAAGAGTTCTCTGAATGCTTCAATCCACAGGTGAAGAGCAAATTAGACAAATCGACAGTGAAGCATCGGATTAGCACTGGAGACCATCAACCAATAAGCCAGAGAGAATACCGTGTGTCAGCAATGGAACGTCGAATAATTCGTGACGAAGTAGGGAAAATGATGAAGAATGACATCATTCAGCCATCGCAGAGCTCATAGTCGTCACCAGTGGTTCTCGTCAGGAAGAAGGATGGCAGCTGGCACTTTTGTGTTGATTACAGGAAGCTTAATAAGATAACTAAAAAGGACATTCACCCTCTTCCACGAACTGACGATACACTTGATTGTCTGAAGGGGGTTAGGTTTTTCTCAACCATGTACATGTACTCGGGATACTGGAAAATCGAAGTAGATGAGGCTGATCGTGGGAAAACTTCATTTATCAGCCCTGAGGGCCTGTATGAGTTTAAGGTAATGCCGTTTGGTTTGTGTAATGCACCAGCAACATTTGAACGAATGATAGATAATCTTCTAAGGCACATGAAGTGGACAATGTGTCTTTGTTATTTAGATGACATTATACTGTTCTCAGAGACACTTGAAGAATATCTAAAAAGGCTGAGGGCTGTTCTTAAGTGTCTCCAACAAGCCGGATTGAAACTTAATCCAAGAAAGTGTCTCTTTGGAGCCAAAGAAATCAAAATACTTGGGCACCTTGTGTCAAACGTAGGTGTGCGGCAATACCCAGAAAAGGTGAGAGCTATATCGGAATTCCCTATTCCTAAAAGTATTAGAAATGTGAGAAGCTTCCTCGGATTGTTTTCTTATTACCGTCGTTTTATCAAAGACTTTTCTATCAAAGCCAGGCCACTCCAAGAGTTGTTAAAAGCCAATGCTAAATTTATCTGGGGTGTTGCTCAACAAGATTCTTTCGATGTGCTGTGAAAAGCTCTGACGACTGACCCTGTACTTGGTCTGTATGATGAGAGAGCACCTATAGAACTACACACAGATGCCAGTGGGTATGGGATCGGTGCTGTTCTGGTGCAGATTTTGGATGGAAAAGAGAAGGTTATAGCCTATGCTTCTCGGACACTTACAAAAGCCGAGAGAAGCTACTCAACTACAGAAAGAGAATGTCTTGCTGTGATCTATGTGCAAATTTCGACAGTATCTCTATGGAAGGCCATTCACAGTTGTTACAGACCATCATTCACTTTGTTGGTTGACAGGTCTTAAGGATCCAACAGGACGACTCGCCAGATGGGCACTACGTCTTCCAGAGTATGACATTACCATAGTGTACAAGAGTGGAAGAAAACACCAAGATGCCGACTGTCTCCCAAGAAACCCTGTGCAAGACCATCAGCACTTTGATGAAGATTGTGGCTGTCTCGCTGCATTCCAGGATCTCTCTGCTGAGCAGAAGAAGGACGCCAAGATATCTCAAATTATGCTTGCCTTAACTCGGTCAGAGGATGTGAAAGGACAATTTAAGGTAGTTAATGGATTACTTTGCAAGAAAACTTTGATCCATTTGGAAAGAGGTGGCTATCAGTGATTCCTAAACACATGCACTTAGATGTTCTACAGAAATTCCATGACACACCTGAGGCTAGACATTTAGGATTTATTAAGTCATACGATACGATGTGCAAGAGATTTTTCTGGACAGGTTTATTTGGGAGTGTCCATCACTATGTGTTGCACTGTCGAGAGTGTCAGAGGAGAAAGGCAGTTCCTCAGAAACCACCTGGTCGACTCCAACCAATTTCACCAGCCGAAACGCGTTTCCAGCGTGTTGGGATTGACCTCCTCGGACGATTACCAACGTCTGCTAGTGGCAAGAGATGGATTATTGTTTGCACTGATTATCTGACGCGCTATGGCATTACAAAAGCCGTGAAAACAGCCGAAACATTCGAGGTAGCCAAATTCATTGCAGAAGACCTTGTATTAAAACACGGTGCCTCAAGGTCGTTAACTACGGGTCGAGGGAAAGTTTTTCAATCGAATCTTGTGACAGAGATAAACCGTCGGTGCGATATTACTCATCACATGACGACTGCCAACCATCTACAAACTAACAGGCTTACTGAACGCCTTAATAAAACCTTGGGCGACATATTCGTCAATGTTGAGCAGAGCAACTGGGATGAGGTGCTACCTTTCGTGACGTTTGCCTACAACACCGCCAAATAAGACACCACAGGATTTACGCCATTTTTCCTGGTGCATGTGCATGAGGCAACGACGACGATGGACACTGTGTTTCCGTTACATCCTGATGACGTGAACGACGACTACATCGGCCAGGTGTTAACCAGAGCTTAGGAAGTTCGGCAGTTAGCTAGACTCCGAGTGGTGCAGTCTCAAGAAAACGATCGCCTAAGGTATGACGCGAGCCACCTCCCTGTTGTCTAGCAGCCTGGTGACCTCGTCTGGATCTTCACTCCTGTTCGGAAGACTGGAGTCCCTGAGAAGTTCCTCAGGCGATACTTTGGACCTTATAAGGTTCTAAGACAGTTGTCTGATGTTACTTATTAAGTTGAAGATTTCGACCCCAACACAAGACGACGAAAGATCAGGGATACGGTCCACGTCCTTTGAATGAAGCCCTATAAGGATCATGTAACCCAAGGTAAATTCGAAGCTCCAGCGACAGGCAACAAGCGGAAAGATAATGAAGAACGTAGCGGCAAGGGAAGTTCTAAGAAGATCACTGCCAGGGCGAACATTAGTCATCGGGAGTCGGAGTATGCACGACCGAGGACTCGTTCCCGCACTAGGAGGACGTAACACCGAGATGTTGTTCTCTTAAGGAGGGAGAAATGTCTCAGAAGGAGCTGAGTAGCGCAGTCTCTGTAGTGTAGTTGTTATGATACTAGATTGTTGCATGGAGGGTTAAACATTTTAATTTCTATCTTCGGTTCGAGTACATTCTAGAAGTATCCACAAGTAGCAATAATCATTGTACTGGAATGTTCTGTATCTGTATATATACCGTATGTCTTCTGGCCGGAGGCAGTTTGCTCTGCGCTCTTGTATGTGTAAGTGCTGAATAAACCTTCATTAAGTGAAGTTAGTGTTCGTCATTCATCTGTTTACACCTTCCTCTACGTGACAACATTATCTAGACATGCGTAGTAACGAGTCAACACTGCAGAAGGCTGACAGTAGGTGGAGCAAAGTAAGATCGACAATAGCAAACAACCCTCGCCGTCCTATTGGAAAGCATTACAATCTATATCAGAACATCTTATTCTATCATCGCCGTTCAGATAGTAATCAATGGTGCATCTGTATTCCACAAGAATCAGAAGAAAATATAAACTGACATATACATGTTACTTGGGGACACTAAGGCACAAAAAAAATGTATTCAGAAACTAACATGCAGAGGAAAATTGACAAACTTATCGAAACATGTACTCTTTGACAAAAGGCAAACCATGAGAATCTAGGTTGTAAAGTAGAATAGCATCCGATTATTGACAGTAAACCTAAAGAAACTGTAGCGACTGACATAGGTGGACTGTATGCTAGAAGCAGAGGCGGTGTCAAGTATATACTCACTCTGTATGATCTTTTCTCAAAATGTGTGAAACTAAATGCCATGAAATGCATGACAGGTAACACAACCATTAACAGATCAGTAGAGGTTATATAAATAAGATTGACAAACTGTCACCATCCCTTTCGGACAGTACATCGTATTACACAGGTTATAAGTGGACGAAGTTTTTCAAAAATAATGACATATGAATTATCCTTATCTCAAGATTTAAACCTTAATACAATCTGTGTGAGAGGATATTCAAGAAACTAAACTGTTTTATGCAAACGTACATACCAGGGAACCATTCCAAGTGGGTGAACTATTTGTCTCTTTTCAAGGACATTTACAATAATTTGCCAATATATGACTCTAATTATACACCCACAGAAATTATGTCGATGTAAAGGAAAGTCACGAATGGTGTGATCCCCTTCCAAACATCCCTGGCAACTGGAATCCTATGACAAGATATGAGATGTACTAATTACCCTAGAAAATAACGCCAGAATTAGAAAACACAACTTGACAAAACTATAAGACGAACTCAGGAATTTGCAATAGGCGTGGAGGTACTTTTGCATACTCACGATAAACGTCATGCATTGAAGCGATGTAGCGCTAAGTATACACTTCTTTATGCAGGTCCATACATCACTACTCACATTCCACAAGCTGGCTCATATTTGCTACAAAATCCTAAAACTAACAAAATAATTGGATAATACTATCATAGAAATTTACGTAAGTTTCAAATAAAAGCATAAACAAAGTCACTAAGAGTTAAGCAGGTAAGTGAATCACAAACCACGAGTATAAAGCACAACACCGTGTCTACAGCTTACAAATATTCAAAATCGTCTAAGGTATTTTATTTCAGGTCAGCAGCTAAGAACAAAGAAGAAATGCAGAAGAATAAAACTCTATTATGATGTGAGAACTTGTCAACCGTACTAATCCTTTACATATGGTATGTATTGTAGAAAGTATTAAGGAGAAATTCCCTCGTTGTTAAAAAAATGTGCTGGTTATGTGCAGTATGTTCTAATTTACAAAAAAAAACATTCTTACTCATTACCAGGAAAGTAAACTTCTTCCTTTGCTCTTGAAAGTAAGTGAAACACCAGCTGAAATACATCTGTGCCAGTACCAAAGTATATTTCGTCTGGATAAGTGCTTAATTTGAAGACGTTCTTGTTTGGAAAAGAATTCTCCTAAAATAACTAGCCTGTAAATTTACTTTTATTCTTTGTAGGCAGTTGACAGTGAGACTAAGTCACCTTTTAATTATTTCTCACAGGTGTCAATCTTTTTCATGTTTCTTGTTCTGACAATTAGTGGTAGCTTGTTTTTACCAGATAATCAACATATTTTGAATATTCTCTCTTGTTTCAATGTTTCATGTTTAATTTGTAAATTATTGACAATAACAAGTCCCAGAAGCCCTCAGAAACTTGAAGGTGAATAATAACTTTTTTCCAGATAACGTTTATAGTTTGCTCCCCCCTCTCCATCACTGATAATGTTATCCAGAACACTAGAGTGACCCATTGGGGTTTATCATTTTTTCTTGTATCATACATCCTGAAACACTGAAACGCTAATAACTCATTATTTGACATTTAATATCAATAAATTGTACCTTTCGAAAGATTGTCAATGTACTAATGTTTTGGAATGGCATTTATTCATAGGACATTAGCTATAATACAGTTATAATATGAAACACATCATTTAAAGGGGTGCACCCACAGTACATCTTGGATTATATATGCCTCAGACAATTTTTTATGGGCTATGTTATATGCAAATAAAGGAAACCTTCTGTGCTAGGTAAGGTGACTGTTTCTTGTAATATCTTTGTGTGTGGCATTCGACATTACAAATGAGGTGCACTAATAGTTTCATACTTAAGTTTCATGCAGTGCATTCACACAGGTTCTGACCTGATTATGGATTACAATAATATTTCATTCAGTGGTGAGTTTTTATGTAATAGATTTATTTTACGGTTGTACATGTCCTTGATCAATTTGTACCTTGGTTTTACCAGGTTTGCTGTTCCTACTGTTAGAAAAATTTAATTTGTGCATGTTTGCTGAAGCTATCAATGCCATACATCTAGTCTGTAGGTATTGTGCTACTGTAGGCCCAAACATCTTTTGTTGAACTACATCGCTTTTAGGATCAATTTGATGAAAGGATAATACATTTTTATTGTATTCCAGATATCTATTTTTCTTTCTGGTGCTACAACTTTTTGCATTAACATTTCAAGCCTATAATCTTCTCAATTAACTCCCCGTTTTAGTCTCTGTGTTATGAAGCTTTGTGGTCACATTTTAAATATGGCATTTATTTTTACATATCTGTAATGAAACACCATTTTGCATAGAAACACATAATACCTTTTGTGGGTTATTTCCTGCATTAATTCTGTTTACAATTTGTCACCTTTCCAATTATTTAGGAATGTGTATGAAATGACACTGATGCTGCACATGTAATCTTATCAATAATAGTATTAGTAGCAATAAAAATAATTAATAGTATTACCATTAAAACATTACCATGTTTATAATTCTTTGTCTCACTTCTTCTGCTTGGTTTTGAAATCATGTTACACATGATGCACTTTTAGTTATTATAGAGTGTGAATTATTACCAGCTGGACGCTTTTCATCGTTATTAGAAGCTACATTTGCAGAAGGATGAAGCTTACATTCAGTGAAATGACAGTAGCAAATGTAATTATCTTTCCTCTACAATCATTTAGCCTAAATATTGCCAAAAAATAATGGTTGTAAGCGCAGGGCTACCAAATCCTTCACTTGGGAAATCGAGCTCTTCTTGCAATATAATGAGGTGTATGTATGAGTCTAGCTTTTTACAGGTTGTTTCGATTTCGAAAAGAAATATTCTGGACCATATTGCCAAACAAAGTGATCTTGTGGCCACTGTCGAAGAAGGCTGATACTTCAGTTATTTTGTGGACACTTGTAAGATTTTTGTTTCATTCGAACAAAATCGTGTCTGTAGCCAATAAGAGGTTTGATAATATATATGGCTTTCAGTTTTCTGCCATAACAATGCAGTTTCTCTAGAAGAATACTACTATTTATAGAGTAGAGATGTTCAAGAAGCATAAGGTCTTTCCTGTGGTCTTGTAGGGCCTGAGATGAGTTTAATTTTTTCGCATTTTCTGTGGCTAATATTCATAAAAACTCGCCACAATGTGAAATGCGTCACTAGGTTTACAAATAAGATACATTTTCTCTGAGTGAAGAGTTATCCATTTATATTTCTGACTTTTTTTAAAAAATTTAATCTATAACAAAAATTTGATAAATCTAGCCCAATAATATACATAATATCTACTCAGAACTCTGTGTCACAACAGGAGAGTTGTAGAGCAAATATGGTTTCAATTTGTTTTTAAAACCTTCAGTGTCCATCAGAACCTTTAATTCAGAAGTGAGATGGTCAAATATTTTCATATCTACACAACATGCTCCTCTAGAAGAGTTAGGAAATTTTTTCTCCCAATCGTTTATTAAAGGAAGCTACTATTTTATTAAAAAAGAATTCTTCACAAAAGAATAATAACACAGGACATTGTTGTGAGGCTGCGGTCAATGCTGATTTTTTTAGTAGTTGCCTACATGTAGTTCAAATAGGGACAACAAATGTCCTTACAGCAAGTTTCTGTGCATTGAAAGTTTTGTATCTGTGAGTGGAATTGTCCAGGTGCATTATTCCACATGAGATCAATGAGTTAATGTATGTAAAGTAATTTGATATCGCCAACCAAATCAGCAATTATATTTTGAGCAAATATTGTTTAATGATTGGCAGTTCAGTTTTGATCACTGTGTGCACCCAGACATTCTGAACATTTGCTCTGTAAACGTTAGTGATCCAGATATAGAAATTTCAAGAATTTATTCTCTGAAGCGCCAAAGAAACTGATTAGGCATGCATATTCAAATACAAACATATGTAAACAGGCAGGATACGGTGCTGCAGTCGGCGACGTCTATATAAACCAACAAGTGTCTGGAGCAGTTAGATCGGTTACTGCTGGTACAATGGCATGTTATCAGGATTTAAGTGAGTTTGAACATGATGTTATAGTCGGCGCACAAGCGATGATGGGACCCATCATCTCCGAGATAGTGATGAAGTGAGGATTTTCCCATATGATCATTTCAAAAGTGTACTGTGAAGATCAGGACACTGGTAAAACATAAAGTCTCTGACATCACTGTGGTCAGAAGAAGATCCTGCAAGAATGGGACCAACAGCGACTGAATAGAATCGTTCAACATGACAGAAGTCCAACCCTTCCTGAAATTGTTGCAGATTTCAGTGTTGTCCCATCAACAAGTGTAAGGGTGCATACCATTCAACGAAACATCACAGATATGGACATTCAGAGCTGGAGGCCCACTTGTGTACTTTTGATGTCGGTACAACACAAAGCTTTACACCTCGCCTGGGTCCGTCAACACAGAAATTGGACTGTTGATGACTGGAAATATGTTGACTGGTCGGACGAGTCTCGTTTCAAATTGTATCGAGTGGCTAGATGTGTACAGTTATAGAGACAACCTCATGAATCCATGGAATCTGCATTTCAGCAGGGGACTGTTCAAGCTGATCGGGACTCTGTAATGGTGTGGGGCATGTGCTGCTGGAGTGATATGTATTTCCTGATACATCTAGATACGACTTTGACAGGCACTTCAGTCTGGAACCGCGCGAGCTCTACTGTCGCAGGTTTGAATCCTGCCTCGGGCATGGATGTGTGTGATGTCCTTAGGTTAATTAGGTTTAAGTAGTTCTAAGTTCTAGGGGACTTAAGACCTCGGATGTTAAGTCCCATAGTGCTCAGACCGACTTTGACAGGTGACACGTACGTAAGCATCCTGTCTGATCAACTGCATCCACTCATGTTCACTGTGCATCCCGATGGACTTGGACAAATACAGCAGAACAATGCGACATCCCATACATCCAGAATTGCTATACAGTGGCTCCAGGAACACTCTTTCGAGTTTAAATACGTCCGCTGGCCACCAGGCTCCCCAGACATGAACATTATTGAGCATGTACAGGATGCCTTGCAATGTGCTGTCCAGAAGAGATCTCCACCTCCTAATACTCTTACGGATTTATGGACAACCCTGCAGGATTCATGGCATCAGTTCCCTCCAACACTACTTCAGACATTAGTTAATTCCATGCCATGTCATGTTGCGGCATTTTGGCGTGCTCATAGCTGCCCTACATGTTGTTGGGCAGGTGTACCAGTTTCTTTGACTCTTCAGTGTAGAATTCCTTCATGTGCTGCAACAAAAGTGTTCTTTGCTACATTCCAATATCTTCTAGAAAACCCTTAGAATAAAAGCAAGAGAAACATTGTGATTGCAGCGGACTTCAACATAAGTATGTTAGTTGAAAGCATTGATTTAGTTCATAATTTAGTTTCAAGTTAAACTTTTCTGGGGACACTAGAAGAAACAACAGACTAGTGATCTGAATTCACATCATTATTACAAGCTATCTGTTCGAAAATGTAAGTAAGTGCTGCATAGTCCAACTTATTTTGGATCATTCAGCTCTGTTTATTGAGATTCCAAAATCAGACAAATTAAAGCCTGTAGAAATGTATACAAAAATAAATTTCAGCAAAAGCAATATGGGTTTATTACTCAATTTACTAAATATTGCAAGCTGGCCTGCAGAGCACTACACTTTAAGCACCATAAACAATCGGAAATAATTAAAATGTTTTCTTAGTTTAAATAAAACTTTTGATCCTAGATCTTGCCAAAAGAAAGTAAGCAGTGAGCTTAAAAGGATTACATGAAGGTTACAAATTTGTAGTGGCAGAAAGAGAGAATTAGATAATGTGTCAATATGAAACAGTAATCCTGATTTTGTTATGTATGTCAAACATTATAAAGCTGTATTCAGCAAAGTTGTAGTGTTAGCTAATTAAAATAGCAAGTAATACATTTATCCTCAAAGAATCAGGAGCGAAAGTGATAAATTAACAGATCTACAAATTAAATTTCAAATGACTTTACAGTTTAAATGTCAAATTGTTTCAACCAATTCTTTCTAAATATAGCAAGATATGATGTAGCTATGGCAGTCTATCAATACAAAGCAAATGTTGTGAGCTTGGAAAACCACCAGAACACACAGTTAAAAAAAAAGGGATTAAAAAATGAAATTTTCTTAAAAAAAAGAGAAACTCATATATGTGATATGAAATACCCACATCTGTAATGAAGAACGTGTATAGTATCATTTCACAACGACTGTCGGTTATTATAAGCCAATCTTTTGAGAGGGGATGTTTTCTAGACCTATTTAAATATGCTGTAAAACTGTTATTCGGAAAGAGAGTGGCAGAAAACGTGGAGATTACCACCCTATCTCTCTTCTGCCCGTCTTCTCTAAAGTGTTTGTAAACATTGCAGCAATAGTAATCAAAATGTTCTTAATTGACATAAATTTTAATAATCAGTTTGGATTCCAACAAGGAAAAAGCAGTTTACCCGAAAAAAATATGTTCAACATTAGCTAAGGGTAAAAATGTGACAGGAATATTCTATAATCTGACAAAAGCCCTTGATTCAGTGAACCACCCCTTCTTCTCCACATATTAAAGATATATGGAATCAGGGACACTACCTTAGGTGGCTCAACTCTTATTTAACAGCTAGGAAAAAAACAGTAATTTTAACTTTAAATTCAAGAAATTACTACTCAAACTGGAAAACAGTTTCCCAAGAAGTCCCAAGAGGTTTGATATTGGGTCCATGTCTGTTCCTCTTCTACAAAAACGAGGTATCACTTGCTACTGATATTCATTCAATTTTATTTGCTAACGTCACATCAGATGTAATTGAAAATGAGGTAACCAAAGGAGAAAGTGTCAAAAATACGATAGAAAAACTTGAATGATGGTTACTAAATGTAACTAAAACTATAGCTATACAATTTTGAAGATAAATCATTAGGACACAGTGAAATAAAGGTAACTTGCAATGATCAGGATACGATACGAGCAAACCATATGACGTTCTTATGCCTAAATCTGGGTCTAGTGCAGCAGGGGATACAACCCGTCGGCTTTGAACAATGACGTCATTCCTTAGTCATAGATCGTAATGTCTTCACTTCGAGGCATAGGTAATAAAGCAGTTCTGTGTTCTAATAAGTACTATCATTAAAATAATTGAATGTTAATCTAAAAGTGATCGCTTGATATTCGGTGCATCATTAAATGTGTGATTTAATTAACTTAATTGTTTGTTTTTTATTCGTCCGGTACTTAATATTTTTCGTAATGATATTGAGGTAATGTGGATTGTGTTTTTTGGCTTTTTTTTAAAAAAAATCTCACAAGATAGAATAAACTGATCCTACTTTATTCAGCAATCAATAAAAAAAACTAAACTAAAACATAACAGCTTTTGCTGTTATCTTTCCATTTCGTTTTTTTACTGATTGCTTAATAAAGTAGGATCAGTTTATTCTATCTCGTGAGATTTTTTTTTAAAAAAGCCAAAAAAACACTATTGCTTAATAAAGTAGGATCAGTTTATTCTATCTCGTGAGATTTTTTTTAAAAAAGCCAAAAAAACTCTTATTACGTACTGAAGGGAGCTAGAACACTAAGAAGAATCGCTTCTCGGCTTTTGACAAGATATTGCTTAATAAAGTAGGATCAGTTTATTCTATCTCGTGAGATTTTTTTTTTTAAAAGGCAAAAAAACAGTTATTAGGTACTGAAGGGAGCTGCTTAATAAAGTAGGATGAGTTTATTCTACCTCGTGAGATTTTTTTAAAAAAAAAGCCAAAAAAACACTTTTTACGTACTGAAGGGAGCTAGAACATTAAGAACAATCGCTTCTCGGCTTTTGACAAGATATTGCTTAATAAAGTAGGATCAGTTTATTCTATCTCGTGAGATTTTTTTTTTTTAAAAAGTCAAAAAACACTTATGCTTTTGACAAGATCAATGTTTATCTCTCTCGCATTCCTTTGTTTCTCAACATTCTCCTCAGCTCTTTCATCTCTGTAATACATGCTCTCTGGCGACTTGTGACGTCATTGTTCAAAGCCGACGGGTTGTATCCCCTGCTGCACTAGTCCCCTAAATCTTGATTAATATCTAAATTGGAACATGCACATTGAGTACTTAACAAATAAACTTAACAGTTTAGCATCTGCAGTTTGTATTTTAGCAGGTGTCACAAACATAGACACCATAAGGGTAGCGTATCATTCCTACTTTGAGTCAGTTATTTGCAATGACACAATTTTCTGGGGAAATTCAACAAACATCAAGAGATTCCTAGTATTACAAAAGAGAATAATTGGGAGCATGTCTATTACCAAACATGGGTATTCTGCCAACAACTGTGAAAAGATTATAAAGTAGTATCTATTCCCTCTCTGTACATGTATAAAGTATTGTTATTCTTATATAAAAATCATAATACTGAAAACTCTTTCCATTTCAAGCTCAACTGCAGCTCTCCCCACAGTGAGAATTTTGAACTCCCAACACTCTTCTCAAAACTCAATACTCAAACACCTGACTATATATATCGTTTAAGATTTACAATAAAATAAAAGACAGTAGTATATTTGACATGGATCTTAGTTCATTGAAAAGATTACACTTTCCTTTTCTTGTGGAAAAGTGTTATTATTCCATTGAAGATTTAATCAATGTCGGTTTCACAGTTTGAACATTCTATTTGTGTGTGCCAGAAACTGCAGTATTCATTTGTGTAGCTGTATCTCAGAAATGTATATAAAATAATGTAAACTTTTGTATTTCTGTTAAAAATTTTTTTGTTTGAAATATTGAAATGCCTCCTGTACATTAAATCAAATGGTCTGAAAATTGTGTGTTGCCAGATACATATGTTTCACATTTCACCCTGTTTTGTGTTATTATTGTCTATAACATTTCTGAATATGTCTTTTATTGCTCTACGGGGCTTGATTATGATGTTTGCATCGTCAGCAAACAAGAGAATATCTACTTCTACAGAATAATATAGGAGATCAGTTACATGTAATGAGAACAGGAGTGGTCCCAGAATTGAACCATATGGAACGCCACTAGCAATTTTTACCTGCTCGCAAGAAGATTCATCATGAGAGTTACATGAACAGCGTAACACTGTCATTTGCTTGTAATAAGTTGAATCTGAAGGCAAGAAATTACTCGTTGTGTCGCAAAAAATATATAAATTTATATTTTCTACAGAATAATGTTTATATCTGCATCGCCTAATGCTTAAGGCAGATAAAACATTGCAGTTCGTGAAATTTTTTTGTTCGGAAATTCTAAAACACGATTAGTGATACAGTAGATGGCCCATAGAGTAGAGAGGTTCTTGTGGAACATCAACTGTTACTGACTGCGAAACTTTTCTTAAATAAATTGCCCTTTTTCAAAGTTTTTATGTTTATTATGAACCTTACTACTCAACGTAGACATAATTGGCAATCGAATATAATTAAGACTTTTAGAATTCTCGGGTTTCCAGGGGAGTCACGTCGTAATTCCTCAACCACATTTCGACGAATAGATTGAGTCTGTTTACCAGACTATAGTGGAGGAACTACGACATGACTGTGGCGGACCCCTCAGAATTCTGTAAATTAGAAATACGCCGAGAAAACATCAGAGCTAATATAACTGTGGTACCAATTGAGCTTCTGTTTGGTGTGAAGCACGGCACAATATGCTTTAGATGTCATCTGAACATTATCATATTGCTAACACTAACTGTACACCCATTTAACTGTTTGTTACTACGTTTCGAATTACCGCGGTATAGGCTTTTCTCGGTGTCGTCACTTGTTTTGTTCGTGAACTTTCCGAACTGTGATATCTAAATTCTTAGTTGAGTTGCATGTGTAGTGGCATGTGAATCTGCGATTGTTTCAAAACAAATACGAGGTCTCAATATTTGGAAGCCTCCACTGGTTGTTTATTAAAGATAAACTGTAGTTCTAATAATGTGTTGGATTTTCTTAGTCCTTTCAATATATTGGTCGGAAAACACAGAGTGCAGCACAATCTACTCGTAGTTTGATCGCTGTCGTGGAAGATGGCTGTATGTAGTGATTGTTGATGGGATTGTGTGAAATTATGTGTGTTACAAATCTGATTTGAAAGAAAACATTTGGCGCAGGAAGAAATAGAAGAAATGTCGTCATTGCATTTTGTTGTTCATCCACTTCCAGGAACTGAAGATCAGCTGAATGATAGGTAAAACATCATCAGTTGAAGATTTAAACTTTCGATAAACCTGTCGTTATTCAGTTTGATATTGCCTGACTTTGTTTTACATACGTAACTTGGAAGTATCATAAATTTAGGTATCTGCATGATATGACGTTGTCTACATAAATTGCAAAATCAATACCATCGCAATAGGACCACCATCTTCGTCAGCCGAAAAAAGTATATTTTTCTGCTTACGAATTTTAGGAATCCATTTCTGGTGTTCAATTAACGTGAAGGCAGTTAGAAGTTAAATAATATTGTGACGTAGAAAGTTAGAATGCGTGAAACTTGAGTGTAGCGTGTAATCGTTAAATTGTTGAACTCTGATGTCCACGTAACGGATGGTTACTTGTTTGCGTATAAGAAGAAATAGTTTAGCGTTATGAGATATAATTGGATAAAGACTCATTTAAGACCGATTGTTTGTTCTATTACTGTATGTATTTTATACTGCATGGTAATGCTAATGACAACACACTACTAATACGATTATTAGTTTTTCTTCCAAATGCGAGGGTTTTATGGCTGTTTCAGACATGTCAATAAGTTTGGGTCAGTGGAAAAACTTAATTTAGGGTTCTATTATCAACTTGCAATGTGCTATAAGTATTATTTATATTTTCTCTTACGTTTGAGTTAGTTAAGTTGTAAGTATATGCGAAAAATTTAATGAGAAATGCTCTTCCTGGTGAGAGTGGAGTAGGTTAATTTGAGTAAAGTATCAAGGAAAACTGCTAGCCTTGAAATTTATCAAGCTAAACATCTGTAATTTGTTTATATTTTGGATGTTGTAATACCATGCAATCTGTAGATGCCAGGATGGGTCCCTTAATAAGGTCACTGCCAACCATGTGGCTTTCCCTCTTCTCATTAAACACATGTAGGCATATCTTCATATGCCTGTTTTTCCTTGTGTTAATCTGACAAATTGTATACTGTCATAAAAGGATCTTTGGGCAAATAAATTGGTGATACTGATACTTGGGTACTGCTTGACATCAGAAAAGGAAATTGTACTTGATATTTTATATTTGTGGTCAGTATGATTACCATTTTTTGTTCTGGGAGATGTAGAAAACGATTATTGTAAATCAGTGTTTTCATCTGATGCCACAACATCTTATTTAGTTTTTGTGGTTATATTGGTTAGTCTAGAGGCATTTCATGAGCCCGTGATAAATCTCACAAAGTTCTGTGTATTGGAAAATGCTATTATGAACAAAAATATCCCTGCCTGTCTGATTCACAACATAGTGTGATAATTATTTCTTTGTGTGCATAACATTCTGTATGAGTGCCTAAAGATTCCATAAATATTGTCACGTATTGAATATGGGACATCCCGCCTAAAGAACTATATTGGTCTTGCAATGCAATCATGTTATGCTTAATAAAGAATGGCAAGTGAAAATTCTTCTGGGGCTCAAATCGAATCTGACATGTTTTTATTATATTTTGCAGTTGTAAAATTCTTTTTATAAATAATGAAAGGGCATAAAGAATCCGGTAATAAGGTTGAATTAGTGTTATCTTTTTTGTGTGAGTTTAATGATTTGAGGAAATCACTTGAGCGTGTCAGCATGGCAGTCTACAGTTTTTAAGAATGCATGCTATTTAACTGAGAAGTGAGTCCTGGGCCAGAAACTGTAGCATCTGCAGTTTCAGGCTATTTCATACATCAAGGCACAGGGAATTTTTGTGTATTGTCAGAGGATCCATACTGATCGGGACACGCAGGGTACGAAGCAAATGTCGATGGACAAATCTACTGAAGAAGTAGAAAGAAAAATTTGGAGTCCGTCACACCATCATTACATTGACCAGACATCAAAGTTTGTGTCTCAAAGCCCTTACATTTGATTTATAGGAAGATTAGCTTATTAAACTAATGGTTTTTTGTGAAAATAATTCATTTAGCATTCAGGATATAATGCAAGGTTTTCGTGAGGAAAATAGTCGAGTATCAGTCCATTCGTTTGTTGTCTATTTTCCTCATAATCAGGTAGGTGGAGCCTGCGAGTTTTTATATTGTCAGTGACTGTCTCTGACATGGCACAATTGCTGTTCATGTTTTCATCAAAGAGCTGATCAAATATGTGAAAATACAGTTAATCCAGCTTTCCCACACCCATTATCTTATTGTTGACTACAGCACATAGTGTTAAACTATCAAAAATTTTCTCAGTTAGTGCTATTGTAAAAGAGACTTTGGAATGAGGGCAGAACAGAATTTTTATGCTACAAGTCATGAAAAGTTGTGTTGTGCTGGGATTGGATGCACAATACAGTGATTAGCAGCAAGAGCAAGGTTGTGAGGGCCCATTAATTGGCAGATTCTTATGCCTATAGATCTGTTTCACTTCTGCACTGAAAGCATAATGGCATTGAACTTACTTTCATGAGTGAAGAAGAAATTGAGGAAAATGAAATGTCAGTAGAAGAGAGGTTTAAACTAAGGCATACAGATACTCTAACAGGAACTACAGAAAATCATCATTTTTTTCAACAGTAATTCAGGTCAGCAGAAATTGAAATGGCGCATTCTTTTTTCTGGCAAAAATTAGTGACAGTGAAAAAAATATCTTAACATTGGACCTGGAGCAAGGACAGTGTGCTGCATGCATGTGTGAAAAAAAAGAGTGGTGGATTGGAAACTTCTCTAAGGCTTCCACAGACCAGAAGGACACTTTTGTAAGTTTTAAGCATCACATGGCCCAACAAATTAATTTTATTGGCCCTCAAGGAGTGAAAAGTGCTAGGTTTCAGATTAGCGCTTTATTCCTGCTCTTACAAGTGGCAACATCTGCCTGGCAGTGCAGTTTTCTTGTGATATTCAGTGACACCCTAATGAAACTTCTGAAACATTTAAGTATCTTGGAGTAAACAAAAGGTTAAGATCATAAAAGAAACCTCTTCTAGATTTGGCTTGGAGCTCTTAGCAACACATTTATACAGTTTTACATCAGTACACCTACGTTCCACATAAACTGCAAACTATGCAATCAGAAAATATCTATACTTTGGACCAGAATTAAACATCAGTAGTATCAAAAAATAAAAAAGACACATTCAAAATTCTTATTAACATGAATCCCCTTCCAAAAGATGTCAGGCAGGCTGCTATTAACTTCACCAAAATTCACACATACAACAGTAGTGTAAAACTTTATAAAATGTGTGTTGCAGCTATTCTGCAATAATTTTATTACTGTGATCTCCAGTGCCTCAGTAATCCAGTTAGATTTCAAAGTTTATAACTAGTTTAATTCTCATCTAATGCAGTTCTTCATGGACTTGTCTCCTTGAGCGGTGTCTACGGTGTTGTTTCGATCCTCTTTACTCGTGTAGCATAGGCAATGGCTTTCACTTTTCCACTGACAAAACTGTTTCTGCAAATTTCTGGCAGCGCAGTTGGTTTCTTCTACCATCATCACATCTTGGGCCTGTTGCTCGTCCGTTTGTTGAAACTAAAAAATTCTTAGGGCTCATGCTCGATAGGAAACTTTCTTCATCCTCCCACGTCTTATGTGGCCGCCATCTCTACCCGGTTGCTCAATGTCCCAAGTTTCTTCAGCAGTACTTCCTGGGGAGCAGATAGGACCACCGTCCTCCGTTTGTACTGGTCCCTTGTCCATTCGAAACTAGGCAATGGGTGCTTCATTTATGCATCTGCACATCTGTCCATCTTACGCCACCTCAACACAATACACCATTGTGGCATTCGTTTGGCCACTGGTGCCTTTCATACTAGACTGGTTAAGAGTCTGTATGCAGAAGCTGCTGAACTACCACTGTTATACTGTTTTGTCCTTAGCAGATATGCATGCCATTTGTCTGCCATACTAGGCCACTCATCCCATGCCTCCTTCTTCGGTGACTTTTTTGATTGCCAGTATGGGGTGTGTCCCTCATTTCTGTTACCTCCTGGAGTTTGTTTTGGCAATTGCTCTGGCGGCTTATCTTCATTCTACCTGCCACTTTCCCAGTGCGTGTGAACCCTTCTCCACCTCGGCTTCATGTGCCAGCCTGTGTTCACCTTGGACTTCACTTGCTTCCTAAGGACTCGCTCTATCGCCATGTTTCTCTACCTTCGCACTGAGTGCCTTTGCCTGCATTTCATTGTTGGCACAAATGCTTTTCGGTATCAGCTTCTGGAACACTGCACAGTATTTACAGCGGAGATCTTTGCCCTGTATTTTATGGACGCTTCACAAAGTCCCATGTTTTTAGCCATCTTTCCTTCCGTCAATTGGGCTTAACGTGTAGTCACTTTTTAGTCCTTTTTCATCTTCGTATTCTGAGGTTCTGACATGGGCGCGTTTGACCCTAGTTGTTTTTGTGTCTTAAAACAAAACAAACTAGTTTAATTCCATAGAATTTATTACCGCAGAAAAACTGACTTAAATGTGTCAAAATGGGTAATGACAAAAGCTGATTCAAGCTCACTTCCTATTCATCAGGATTTTTTATACTGCTTTCCTCATAGTGTAGTAAATATCTGTAAAACATAATTAAAAAGTCAGATTCAATTAGAGAACCAACAGAATATGGTCAGTGATTTCACAGGACCTTCACCTCTTCATAGTTTCCATAGAGTCTTGTTTGCTCACATTGCAAAACCAAATTTAGTTTTTTGGGTGGGTTAGAACGTAGTCTCTCTATTGTAAAGGGTTTAAGTGAGATTGCGGGAAATGCTTTTTGTAAGTGGGCTGAAAATACTCCTTTTTGAGATTTTTTTTTTTACAAAAGTTGTCTACAGAAATTTTATGTTTGAACAGCAAATTGTCACATGCAAAGCATCTGATTTATCAAGACTTGCTTAGGGGAATATAAGAAAACTAAACTTCATATTATTTTTCAAGTGCCAATATTTTTTTTTTGTCTGATTTTACTCAAATTATCTATATAAATTGCTCATGAAATTTCTTTTAATTATTTAACTGTAGAGAATGCAAAAAGTTGTACAAGATGCCCTAGACCTGTTTCTTTCAAGAAAATATTTCCAGATATATTATGTCTCAATGTTGCCAAAAACTAATGGGTACGCTGTTGATAGAGCTTCAATGCAGCTCTGCATGAAAGGGGTCAAACAAGAGGCAAGATCTCTGCAAGTATTGAATTAGTGATCATGGAACTTCACTAGTGTTTATTGGAAAGGTGCAAATGTTCAAACAAAATTTCTTCATAATACATTATGGTCATGTGAGAACCTCTACACCACTTGATGTGAATTGACCCAGATCCACGAGTGTGAGAAGAGGAAGAAGTCGATAATCTGTCCAAATTAAACTGAGGATAATTTGCTGTTGTGTATAATGCTTGAGACATTCAAATCGGCTCAGAGCTGATCTGTGAGGATAATTTGCTGTTGTGTATAATGCTTGAGACATTCAAATCGGCTCAAGAGCTGATCTGATGTAGGGTTTACTTTAGGTTTTCCATGATGCAGCTAAATCACTTAGACTAAATGCCATTATGGTGCCTTGGAAGAAGTCATAACTGGTTTCAAGTCCCATATGTATGGCAGTCTGAATGTTAATCTGTAATGACATACTGTAGTCATCAGTATTACATCTAAATCTAATGCTCATTTTCAAATAATTAAGACTAATACTACCTCGAATTTGTTAACACATGCCTGCAGAAACAGAATTTTCCTGTTACTGTATTCTGTGTGGTAGGTTGAAGGCTAGTTGAATGCTGGGAACTGATTCTAAAGCTGCAGCTAATTCAAGTGCAGTAAATGTTGAGACTGAGTGTTGTAAAAAATTAATAACATAGATTAAACACTCATGTTCTGCTGCAAGTAATGTAAAGAAGACTGATGTGGATTACACAGTTAATTTCAACTAACATGATTTAAACAGGTGTGTTCTGCTAGTGTAAATAGTTGTGTGCTTTGTAACCATGTGGTTTTTTCATAGTGATTCATATGTCCAAGTAAATTGCTTGTACATTCTTTGAACATTTTCCACTGAACAAGATGGCACAGTGTTGGAAATTGGACTCATATTTGGGAGAACAATAATTCAAATCCTCCTCTGGCCATCCTTTTCTAAGTTTACTGTGGTTTCCCTAAATTGCATAACATGAATGCTGAGATGGTTTGCTTGGAAAGGAAAGGACAGGACAGGTCGAATTTTTTCCCCAGTTTGAGTTGCTCCATCTCTTACTAACTACGTCATCGATGAGATGTTAGACCAGTCTTTCTTTTTGAATATGTTATGTATGAACTTTCAGATCATAATATTTGATGCGACATTTATTTACCTTTAATATAACTACTACTATCAGATAGATGCAATTCTCAGACAAATATAGCAGTACTTGTAATTCACTTTGTTGTTTTACTAGGCTCTATTGTCATTCTTGGTGGTGTATATCTGGAGACTATTTGTGTACTGACAGGCTCCTTGCACAATGCTTATAATCTGTACATAATCAGTTTTGGGAATCTGATGTATTAAAACAACATTTTTGAATGATCTGCACAACGCTTTCTTTTGAAATATGGTGGTGGTCTATGTGTTGAACAGGCAGTTTCACCATGTATTCCCTAAGGTACAGTCAAATGAAAACAAGACAGATGGATGGGCTCACATATTGCCAAGGTTGTTTAGAGTACATTGCAGAAGTTTCACTGGGAAGACCTTTCAGATTCTCGATACTGTCACAATCTCTGCCCATGTGATTTCCAATTCTTTGGAGGCCTGAGGAAAAATGTTTGTGACCGTTGATTTACTTCTGGTGAAGAGCTGCATGCCGGAGCACATCATGGTTCTGTTGCAATTGCAAACGTTTTTCCATGAAGGCATTGCCTGTCTCGTTTCACAGAGCACTAAATGTATTTAGAGTTATGGTCATTACTTTTGAGTTAATAAACAATTTACTTACCATATTTTCTTTTCTTTGTTTTGAATTTTACATGTATCTCTTAAAAGCAGACCAAGGAATAGGGAACTCATCCCTCTTAAAATTGGGGCTTGTTAATGTTACTCTATGGTTTTTATTCAAATTTGCCAGAGATAACATGGTTTTCTTCTGCAGGACTGAGACCACTCTGCAGTATACATACGAACTTTGTCTTGATCGTGAGAGGATGTTGATATTCTCAGTTCTACTTTTACCACTGCTTCATTCCAAGATTGACATAGCACATCTCTTCCCTTCTAGTTTGCAGCAATTTTCTTCTGTTTTGTACTCCTCAGACAGACAGACATAATTGCAGCTTAATCTGTATTTCAAATTTCCTCTTTCTCCAGAAATCCAAGATCTCGTTCTGGATTTTCTCCAGCCTTATTCTTAATTTTATTATATTTGTTTTTTGGTCATTAGAAATTGTGGCACTTTCGTGTTTTTGCGAAGCAAATCTGTAATCACTTAGTAGAAATATTAGTTTGTTTTGTATGTATCATTTCATCATTGTTCTTTTAAATTTCATCATTGTTCTTTTAAATTGATTATTCAATTATGTTTCAACCACGTTTCACTTCACTAGTGATTAATACCGTATCGAAAGGTTCTTGCCCCCATACTTACTTACTCACCTCTACAGCCCTTGTAGAATCTAGGCCTCCGTCACAATGTCCTGCCATTCTGTCCGGCCCATGGCTTTCCGTCTCCATCCTCTGACACCCAGCTCTTTTGTGTCTTCTTCAATTCGTCCAACCATCTCTTTCTGGGATGTCCCTTCTGTCATCTGCTTCAAGCCTTGCCATCGAAAATCATCTTCCATATTCTATTTTCCTACAGTTTGACCATGTGTCCTGCCCACTGCAATCTTCTTATTTTAATGGTAGTGACAATGTCAGTTTCTTCAAAAAGTTCTTCTAATTCTACATTCGTATTGATGTGCTAACCTTGTTGATCGTATATTTTACACAGAACCTTTCTCCAAAATGCTAAGGATCCTTTCCTCATTTACTGTCGTGGTCCATGTCTCGGCACCATACATATCAGCTGGTCTTATAATTGTTTAGTAAATTAGGATTTCAGATTTTCGTGACAGTTGTGGGCCCCTAGGCATGGGTAGTTTGGCAAAGTAACGTTTGTTGTGTACTGCTGTTGTAGCTTTCACGTCGCTGCTGATGTCATTTATCTCTGTGATAGTCGACATGAGGTACTTGAAGTCTCTAACCCTTTCAAACTCCTGTCGGCTATCATGAGATTTGGTAGGTTTCGCTGGTTGGTCATTGCCATATATTTGGTATTTTTGTCATTGACTAAAAGGCCAAGTTCCCTTGTACCTCTCTCTCCAGTTGTTGATAGGCATCAGCCAGCACAGCAGTGTTTCGTGGGAGTATTGCCACATCGTCTGTGTAGGCTAGGTACTGCAGTGAATGAAAAAAATGGTTCCTCCTCTGTAACTCTGTCTGATTTATGACTTTTTCGAGGCAGAGATTGAATTGCAGCGAGGAGATACTGTCACCCTGTCTCAGTCTCATCTCCACTTTCACTTCTCTGGAGATTTTGCCCTGTATTTTTACTTTACAGTTGGTTTCACTGACGGTCATCATAGTAAGTTTAACAAGCTTCTTAGGTATTCCAAACTCTTCCATCACATTCCACATTGCCATTCTTGAGATGCTATCATAGACTTGTTTAAAATCGATATAAAGCTGCTGTATGTTTATTTGATGTTCATAACATTTTTCAGTTGTATGCATAATGTGAATATTTTGTCAGTTGTTGGCCTATTTCGTCTAAAGCTACTCTGATATCTCCTATTCTCTTATCCACATGGGGAGTAAGCATCCCAATTAGGATCTTGGAAAACAATTTATATGTAGTATTTAGTGGGGATATTCCTCAGTAATTCTGCAGTTTAGAGTATTTCCTTTTTTTATGTATGAGGCACATAATAGCTGTTTTCCACTCCATTGGCATGCTCTCCTCCTGCCAGATGCTCAGTACTACTTGTGTATTGCTTTCCAGAGTGCTTCCCCACCATATTGGAGTAGTTCCGCCTGGATCTGATCTTCTTCAGGTGCCTTATTGTTTTTTAAGATCTTAATGGCTTGTATCACTTCCTTCAGTGTGGGTTCTGGTGTTAAGACCTCTGCTTCATAATAAGTTATTTCTACCAGTTTTTATTGTTCTAATCCTTCTACTTCTGGGTTCAGTAACTCATGAATGTTTGCTGCCCATCTGTCACGTATTTTATTACTCTCCTCCATCAGATTCCCTTCTTTTCTTCTGCATATATGTGCTCTGGCTTGAAATCCAGCCTTTCCTTCTTTAATCACTGTTCACTCTCAACTCTGTGTTGTGAGACTATTCTTCACTGGAGTTTTGGCATCCGATTGTCTTGCACATGTATGCTCGCCGACAATGTTACCAACAGGGATCTGTGATGTGTTTGGTGTGGTTTACATTTGAGTTAATCAATGTCAAATTGCCCAGACTGGTTGCTTGACCATGTCAGAAAAAAATTGATATTCGTTAGGTGAAGTCCCTCTTGTTTGGTGGACTCAAAAATATTTTCAAAATATTTTATTGGTTATCATTTAGAAACAGCAACCATTTTTGTTGCAGGCCGCAAGCAGTTTTTAGCATTTATAAGCATCTGTGGTTTTTTAAATTATTTAGTAATGGTTGCCCCAGACCTTTCAAATAAGAAGCATTTAGTTCAGCACACACCATGATCACCTTGCTGAATGTACTCCTTAATATATTTGTAATGGCTCGAAGTTATTGGTCATAAACTAAAAAAAAAAAGCCTCCCTTTTTGAACAGTAATCTTCCAAAGGAATAGTAATTTCCCATCCTTAATATTTTTTGTGCTATTACATGACACAGTGTAGTTACTTTTTATAGAGTATCATTGATGAGACACTTAAACTTAAAAAAATTGCACTATTTTAAAAAATACGTCTTGAATTTTTCCTTCTTTAACCTGCAGTTGTTAGGAGACCAGATTAGAATCTGAAAATTTTGCAATTGATAGACCTTTATCATATCAAACGCTTCAGTATAAATTTCAACTTGAGATTCAGTGAAAAGTTATGGAAAAAATAGCAATATGAGTAAAAAATATGTTTCTTAGTATCTGCAATATCTGGACTAATGGATAAAGTGTATCAGTTACATAATTTGAACGTATCTGTGATCGCTTAAAAAAAATTAGCTGCCTAATTACATTATCTTGTTCTCACCTTATTTGTTTTTACTACATTGCTCATTAAACAACATAGGAATTTCTTCACACAGTTTGCGTGTTCGATTATAAGTTTGCCCTGACGTAGGTGTAAATTGGGGGGGGGGGGGGGTGGCAGCTTCTTCAATACATGTTTAATAGGCATCCAGGTTTTGATTCTTTTCAACTTTTTTAAACGAGATCCTTGGTTCTGGTAGGTGGTAAAATGTAACATGCACATCTTGGTTTTAACACTCAATATTATCAACTTTGGGAATCCCACCACAGTAGGCCATAAACACAAACCACTACCTCCATATTTTGAACTGTCAGTGGGTCAAGTTTTCCACATTGATGAAGTTTTGACTTTTTCCCCATGATCATACATTTGTAACTGTCAATTTCCAAACCAGAACTTCCAAAAGATGTTTATAGTCGGCAATAAAATTGACCCCATCTATCATCAACTTTACATTCTGGTGATACAAACAAACACACCATTATGGGTGCTAGGTACCCCTGTAGCAATATGATACCACTTTAGTCCTAACTCACAACATTTTGGCCTTCCAATTTTAATGTCAGTGTTTTCTTTTTTGAATTCAGTGAATAGTTCATTTAAATCATACAGTATAAATAGTTTTTGTCTCTGAACCTTAGTACCATTTTCTTTCTTTTTGCAAAGCATCAAATGGCTGTAATTGTCATCCTGTCATCCTCATAAAACTTAGTACCTTTTCGACCATGTTTTTGTCCGTCAAATTTAATGCATTTTTCTTTGTTAATGCTGGTAAAAATTCTCTGCTCTTTTACTAACTGCTTTGTTAAATTAATCACATGTTCTTACACATTATATTTGCACTAACTTAAGTTCGACTCCAAGAATTCTGTAGTAAACCTGATAATTTAACTTCATCCATGTTGCTCAAAATAAGATGTTTAATTCTTAGCTTTTCCATCAAATCATTACATTCAGTCATGGAATTTTTAGAAATTCCATCTGGTTTAATGCAACTTCTCTTTTGAAATGAGACTTACAAATTCTTTTTGACAGTAGTTACCACTTTCTCAATTTTTGTGTTCAGTGCAAAAAGTCTTTTTATCGGAAATACGGAAGTGTCCGATCCCGCCCGTCTGCTTTGACCCATGACATCACAAATATGGCGGAAACGACCATAAACCACGATTCCAATATAGCGCATATAAAGTCGGTACGTACACATTATGAGAACGAAAATACATTGAAAAACGAACACACACACTTTCCACAAAAAGCCCAATGACACTAATGTGACAAGTGCGGGAAATGGGGTATTTTTGGGTGGGGCAAACTAAATATAAACAAATTTAGACACCCACCCCCATACAAACCACACAAAACGACAATAAAAACCATCATCACAAAACTCCACAAAATATCATCTGGAATCGGACACTTCCCTTGACCTATATAGCTCAACAGCGGCTCCCCATCCCATAAGTTAGGATCAAACACTTCCATTGGCCTATATAGCTCAAAAACATCTCTTGATACCAATATCAACATACACAGCCACACATTGGGATCGAACACTTCCCTTGACCTGCGCACTGTTAATTTTATCCGTCATATCCATTCGTGAACATAAACAACAGCAGATTAATTTTACTAAAATTACCACACGATGTGCAGCGAACAACACTAAATTAACCTTCACACAAAATCGTTAACTCACTGAAATGAATTACACTACAAACACAGCCGACACTCGAACAATTCTGAATAATGAGCAAAAGCAAACTGAGCCCATTACACCACACAAACGAAAACCCTGAACATACCACCAGAGAGCACAACAAACCACAACACGACGACATCTACAAACACGCCACACTCACAAACCTAACTCCGCGCCGTCATGACGTCACACACGACAACACCCTTACGTCACGGGTCAAAGCAGACGCGTGGGATCGGACGCTTCTGTCGACCCTTTTTATCACTTTCTTTTCCAATTTTAGTAGCAGGTGATACATGTAGGATTTCATAAGCTAATTTCACTTTTTTAATAGTTTCTGATGAGTCACAGAATTCTTTATTTGTACTGTCACAAACCCTTTCTTTGTTAATGACAAATGTTTGAGAATAATGTGTTGGACACAGTGACTTTCCTGGTATTATATTGATAAAAGGGCTTTTATATTTAGAATAATGATAAAACATTATTCCTCTCAGACCTTTTGTTACAGGCATCTTATGTTTCTTAAAAGCGTCCAAGCAAGTCTGGCCAAATAGTTCTTTAAGTATTTTATTTCATGGTACTTGCTAGATGAATTAACCTCTGAGCAAACTCGTTAGTAAAACATCACTTTTTCTTCTTCACTGTAATCATCAGTTAAAGTTATGTCTTCAGGAACTCTCCATAACACCTTTATGGCAAACCAGACGTTATTACATCTACATGATTACTCTGCAATTCACATTTAAGTGCTTGGCAGAGGGTTAATTGAACCACAATCATACTATCTCTCTACCATTTCACTCCCGAACAGCGCGCGGGAAAAACGAACACCTAAACCTTTCTGTTCGAGCTCTGATTTCTCTTATTTTATTTTGATGATCATTCCTACCTATGTAGGTTGGGCTCAACAAAATATTCTCGCATTCTGAAGAGAAAGTTGGTGACTGAAATTTCGTAAATAGATCTCGCCGCGACGAAAAACGTCTTTGCTTTAATGACTTCCATCCCAACTCGCGTATCATATCTGCCACACTCTCTCCCCTATTACGTGATAATACAAAACGAGCTACCCTTTTTTGCAGCCTTTCGATGTCCTCCATCAATCCCACCTGGTAAGGATCCCACACCACGCAGCAATATTCTAACGGAGGACGAACGAGTGTAGTGTAAGCTGTCTCTATAATGCTATGAAATCTGGCATAGTTGCTCTCAACATGAAGTGCAGCAACTACTCAGCCAACTGCTGAACGAGGAGGTGGTCACTGGCAATATTTTATTTTCAAATATAAGTGAGCTGAGGTTCACAAATAGTATGTATTTGCATAAGGATACAATGTCAAGATTTGAGTTTGTGAAGAGCGTAGGAATGAGCTTAATCAGAAGACACAAAAAGAGAAGGCTTCAGATTCCAAACTTACCAAATGAATGGAACACTATTTCAAATGTTTTGGGTGAAGAGCAGTGAGATGGTGATTCACCAAAAAGAGTTGTGGACGGCCTTGATGTCAATAAGGCATTCCTAAGAGAACTGAAAAGCCAGCTCAAAATCAAAAGTTATTGAGAGGGTCCCATGGTGTTCGACCTTGGGACATGTGGCCTTGCGGCTTTGCGGCAGTTTTTACTAGCGTTGGTTGGAATCATGTTCAGTTTCTGAGAGCTTTATGTAATCTATTTCAAAATGTTTCCTCCTGCCAAGCTGGTTTCAGCAATATTACAAGCACCTGTTGTTTCCCCAAAGAAGTTTTGTACTGTCTAGTAGGAGGAAAATAAAATAGTGTCAGTCTGGGCTCAGCAAACGTTTGAAAATGTGTAAAGGAAGGAGAAACTCTTGTGCAGAAAGGTATGCAGTATACTGCTGCATCCATTTTTGATAAGCTAGCACTCGAATTCCAAAATCGTAGCAGTAATCCATGCGCTTTCAAATAGAAACTTCAGAATTTCCTTGAGGGTCACTCCTTCTATTCTGTTGAGGAGTTCCTTGAAAAATTAAGCTCATTCTTCTTGCATTGTCGATTGTGCTTAAGTAAACTTATGGATTGCCTTTTTTTTGGGTTCATAAACATTTTATTTTTATCTGTTATACTTTGTTGTAATTTCATGTACTGACACGTTCCATGACCTTGGAGATTTGTTCCTCAATTTGGTCCTATGGAATTTCCATGTAAATAAATAATAAATAAAACGAGTAAAGAAGGAACAGAAGTAGATAACACAAAAACCTAAGGTCACTACTAGAATTCCTAAGAGTCTTTGTTACCCCAGGTAGTGTGTTAAGTCTTTGAGAGGCAAGATGCTGATAGTTCATCTTGCCCTTCTTGAGTCTGTGGCTGCTCAGGTGGAGCCGTTTATGACTAAATTTTAATGAGATGCTCCCATGACTCCTTTTCTCTATAATTCCTTCCAGTCTATTGTCAGAGACGTAATTAGAAAATTTGTCCAACCAGAAATTTGTAGAAACAGACTACCTGCAAAACAGATCTGAATGATAACAAAATCAGTTACAGCCTCTTAAAGTGGACATCAGATAAGAACCAAAAATACTCTGGGTCAGTGTGACATATCGGAGGAAGTTGTCTTGGCATTGAAGAATGAGTGCCTTACATTTATAAAGAATATGGTATCCAAAATTCTGGATGAAATATCCCCGGCTTATTTCCTTACGAAGGGCATTCCATGTTCAATCCAAGAAGTAGCAGTTGATGTCAACCATGAGATGAGACAGTTAGACATGGCATTGACACGTCTAACTGTCTTAAATTGCTTTGTTGGTCATGAGGCTAATGCCATTGCCCATGAGTTCTGAAGTCTAGTAGAGATCATGTCAGTGAAGGAAGTCCTTAAAGAATTTTATGTAGATTTTGTTCGCGTCAAATCAGTTCTGTATTATGGTTGTTGGGAACAAGAGTGGACAAAAAATATGAGGAGATTTATCAGTGTTGTTTGCAGTCTCTTCCACGGCAATGCCAGCCTTGAAAGAGGTTTCTCTGACAACTCCATTCTGTTCAAAAATTTGACTGAGACCTTTCTCATAACTGTTTGTGCTGGTGGCGATGCGGTCAAGATCACGGAGGGTGTTGATCTGAGCAGTTAATGCACATCTTTTGAAATGCACATGGTAACAGGTTGCCACAAGTTCTGGAAATCAGGGAATTTCAAACATGTTAGGGAATACCAGGAAAATTTGGTAAAAAACTGGAAAAATCTCATTTTTGGTTTATTTACTGAGTACATGCATTGCTTCCCTACTCCCTCATTCTTACTGCTTCTCTCCCTTTCTACCACTTCCTTGAGCCTGCTACCAGCACTGCCCCCACTTCTTGCCACTAGCATAGCAGCTGCTGATGGGAGGCAGGGAGACGTGAAGAGTGGTTTGTTCGGATCTGAGTCTCGGAGACTGTTGATGCAGCAGTCAGAGACAGCAGTCATGTGTGCACAAGTTGTGTCTGGGTGAGTGTGTGAATGTGTATGTGCTCTAGTTTTCTGACAAAGGCTATGGTCAAAAACTTAGTTGTTGAGAATATGATTGTCTTTTCTATGTGCTTGTCTGTGGCTCGGCGATCACCTGTACAGTGAGTTGCTACCTGTCCTAAATAGTATTGATTCTCATAGCATTCACACAAGTTGTCTGCTGCATGGATGATCACTGTGGTCTCATTTCATCGACATGATGTCTGTGACGTATGAATAGCTGGCCACACAAGTGGACTTAAAGACAGGCCAGAACTGCAGGTCATTTTTGTGGGTATCTCAAATGGATTGGGCCTGCCGATCTGAAGGCCATTGTTTACCACTAATCTGCAGGCCCTGCCCGTTGGATCTAGTTTCACTGATCTGCTGACAGGTTGGGTCTGTTTATGTGTAGCATAATGCGGGATACGCTTTCGCATCTCCTACGGGCTTCGAACACCATTTATTGCTGGGATCATGCTAGTGTGTTCACAGCAGAGCTTCTAGCCATTCACGGGGACCTCCTTTTTTTTTCTCAGGCCTCCTTCCACAGTTTTCTAATTTGTTCAGACTCTGTGAGCTGCCTGCAGGCTGTCGACTGTTGCTACTCTTGTCACCCTTTGGTCTCTGCTATCCATGACATTCCCTCTGGCATTGAGCTTGCCGCCTGTTGAGTTGTCTTTCTCTGGGTTCCAAGACACATGGTCATCCCAGGGAATGCACTGGTTGACCGTTCGGCTAGAGAAGCAGATACTTATCCCCATTTTCTTTCATGATTCCAGATGCGGATGTGCAGATCTGCATCAACTCTCTTTGTCCAAATTGGAATGCCATCTGGAGCGTTACTGCTCATGGTAATAAACTCCACACAATCAAGGAGTCTACGGCAGTTTGGCGCTCTTTCTTTCACTCCTCTCAGAAGGAGTTCACTGTTTTATGTCATTTACAAATTGGGCAAACGCAGCTCACCCATTGTTTCCTCCTATGTAACGACTCTCACCCATGTTGTGGGTGACGATATCCCACATATTGGTGGACTGTCTCCTTTCGGCCCTTCATGTTAAGTATAGTCTTCCCAATTCCTTAAATTTAATATTAGCAGACGATCCACAGGTGGTTGAACTGGTTCTCAGTTTCCTCCATGAAAGTAGATTTTATTTCCAGGTGTAAGGTTCTACTTTAGTCTTGGAGCAGGGACTGGTTGGTTGTGGTTGGGATTTATTTTCCAGTCTTCTCTGTCTGTGACTCCATGACCGCCCCCTTGTTTTTTTCAGTTTTTGGATTTGATCTCACTTTTCATACCTTTCTTTGTCAGTGTTTTATGTTCATTATTTTATAATTTGATTCCCCTGACTGGATCCATCCACTTTTAGTGGACCTTCTTTCTTCTGTGATTAACTTTGGAATCGCAGGACTGATGACCTCGCCGCTTGGTCCCTGTCAGTTAATATATCAATCAGTCATGAAAAGGTCACCTGTTGCCACACAGTGGATGTCCAGCAGCTGTACTTGTGTGCGAATTACAGCCTTCATCGCCAATGAACAGCAGTCAGTGTAGGTGCATGAACTAAATGCCTGCAGTGGAGGCGCATACACAGCAACGATTGCTGAATGGTCTTTGAGGAGACACTATTGTTACCCCATTTATTCATTTAGGTGGTTAGTTGTTCAGCAGTTGCATGTCTATTCACCTGCACACATCTCTGCACCCGTAGTTCACCCCCATCATCTACAGCTTGTGGTGCACCACTGTTGCCTCAGTGCTGATTTTGGATAGTACCATTTTGCCATGCACAGTATACTTTAACCATGGTGGCATTTGAACAGTTTATAAACTTAGATGTATTGGAAATGCTTCCACCCTTGGCCCAAAAGCCCTTTTGGATGTCGGATAAATCACTGCATTAAGACGATGACTCCACTGTTTTCTGCATCCCCCCACATGCCTTGCACACCATCCCCTACTAGTGCTGCCATCTGTGAGTGGTTCTTGCACATCAAACATAGGTGGTGGTTACATTAATGTGACTGAATTGGATAAATTTGTGTTAGAGTGCATCTGTAGACTACAGTGAGGAACATTACTATTTTTTTGTTCATGTTACATTTCATACTTAATTCTGTTGTCACATCCTGGTACATTTACTTCTTAGTTAAAATAAACAATGTTGATTTTAAAGCTTTTTTTTTTAAAAAAAAAACTCGAGAGTATGACCCTCATTATCTTCTTGTACATTGACAAAATTTGTAGATTTTCTCATTAAATCGATCAAAGTTGGTTAGGCTCCAAGCACAATGCGAACCTGGAAAAATCAAAAATTGTTCTGGAAAACTCAGTAAAAAAATTTTTTTGAGCATTGCTTGACACCCAGTTAAACTACCAGATTATTTCTACATTCTATCTGAAATTTTTTGATCCTGTATAAACTATTTATTCTAAAACCCTCATCATACGTCAGTTGGTCATTGTACTTATGGAAGGTACAATCAGAGTGGACAGTATTTTGCGGAGCAAAATTTGAGAAATTTTTATGGTAGACCTAGTTATTCGCATGCAGTGAGTGGTTACTATTTTGTAGTGCAAAATTTGAATAATTTTTATGTTAGACATAGTCATACCAAGGTCAAAAATCATAGACACTTAAAAAATTAAATTGATTGCTGATGTTGAGCAAATATAATACAAAACTGGCATATTGTAGTCAAAATAATTAATCACAGCCTTTATAAGTGAATAGAAAAACAATTGTTCATTTTGTTCAAGCATTTTATAAAGAACTAGTTATAGAAAATAGCTTTGTCTATGCATTTTTTTTTTTTTTTTTTGTTTCTGATGTTATTCTCAAATTTTTATTGTCTTCCAATATGATTTTACTTCTTTATGATAGTCTATGAGTTAAATTTACCTATACTGTAACAATCAACACTGCACTGTTGAAAAGAGTTCATTTATTTTTTTCATCTGCTGCTTATTGAACTTGTATAGCCGAGCTGAATTTGCACATGGGCAAGGATGATCCAACAAGGGTAGTTCTTGGGAAATAGGAACAGCACTTTCATCTGTTGATGATGGCCATTCGAAAGAATTTGCTGGACCATGGTATGCCATAAAGGAGACAATTACATCTTGCAGCTCATGAGAGACACTAATTATATGTCCCACCCACCACTGATTTTCATAAACACAAGAAACAAAGTAGCTCACAGCAAAGCCATCTAAAGTATACTGAGGTCTCTGCATTTCACACACTGTAACAGGCTATATTTTGTGGAGAACTGTTCTTGTAATGTATATGCCACTCTTAAATGGAATTCCACTAACGTAGTTTCATTTAGAAGTAAGTGTTCTGCATTTTGTAGTAATTTTCATATGGTCTGTATAAATCCAATAGCATCTCTTATAGCATCAATGCTAGAGATTAAATCTTGTTACATTCAAACAATGGAAAATCCAGGCTGTTTACAGAGGCCTCCTAACCCTTCACATGTTGCTGAAAATATCCACGATTTTGTCTCAATTCTTGTACATTGTTTTCCAAGTAAAAGTGTAAAGCTCTCTCACACACACACACACACACACACACACACACACACACACAGGGTTAGGAAATGTGTGGCCTCTGATGCTATGTCATCAATTATGCTGACAGCATAACATGCATGTGCACTATCATGAATGAGATGGTCACTGACAATAACGAAACAGTGTGATGTTCCAAGTATGTGAGCAACACCTTGTGAATACCGACACTTATTATGTTTGCCAGTGGCAGTGTTGAACTTCGTTCCATAAAGCAACAAACCAGTTCTCAGCAAAATCAAAATGAAGAACTAATGTGTCAATAGTGTGGACTGTGGCTGATTTTACTACTGCAATGGCCTGCATCTGATTCCTATGGGTATGACGATGAGCTACTTCTTTCATGACCCAATGCCTAACCTCTGTAACAAACTTCCTTAGCTCGAGTATCTTCTTCACCTACTCTCCTCCCTCCCACAATGCATAGGCTATGTCATTGTCAGTATCCTGAAGCTATAATGCTTCAATGAGCATTCCTTCAACACCAGGACACAGAACACACTCGTGCAACCAAAATTTATTTTACAGCTCATGACATGTACACAAAAGCATCAAGTCCATCTCTGTGTACTTCTTGCCAGTGACACTGCTTATGATGAAACAAATAAGTTTCAAATTAGTGCAATAAACACATGTGCATACTTCCTTCACTGGCTGGCATTTTACCCATTTTGGTTGTAAGGAGTAGAATTTCGTTGGACCATTTTCCCCTTTTTCATTAGAAGATATGTTTGTCTTACTGATCTTGTCATATTTCCCTTTACCTTTTTTAACGTTTTCACTAACTGAGATAACACCTGCATGATTAAGACTTTGCCTGCTGCAGCCTTTGTCATCACTTAGATAATATTCCGGAGCAGCATTAAGTGTATAATTTTGCAGTGGATGCCTACAGGAGGAATCTGGGCATGCTCAAATATCTTTTTCATTCTTTATTTAACGAGCTTTTGAAATTAAATAATGGGAGGAAGTGGGTATGTATTTCTATATCTGCTGCTTGGAGTAACTATCTGATAACGTTGTCAGTAATTGCTCCTTCTCAGGATAGATCTCTGCCGAGATTAGTAATGTTTAGGTTTTGAAACTACACATCACATTGGGTGCACATGTAACTTATCTTTTGGTTGAGCACCAACCGCATGTACATTATACAAGGTGATGCCAGTGATGAAGTGCTCTGTCACGGGCTGCCTGGCGGCCGATCCATCGCCTCGGGTAGTTGACGTTCAGGTTTCATAACTAACCTTTTTCGTAGGACTCTCCATACAGTTGATTGTGGAATTTGCAGCTCTCTGCTAGCTCTGCGAGTCGATTTTCCTGGGCTGCGAACAAATGCTTGCTGGATGCGTGCTACATTTTCATCACTCGTTCTCGGCCGTCCAGAACTTTTCCCTTTGCACAAACACCCATTCTCTGTAAACTGTTTATGCCAACGTTTAATACACCACCTATCAGGAGGTTTAACACCATACTTCGTTCGAAATGCACGCTGAACAACTGTCGTCGATTCACTTCTGCCGTACTCAATAACACAAAAAGCTTTCTGTTGAGCGGTCGCCATCTTAGCATCAACTGACGCTGACGCCTAGTCAACAGCGCCTCAAGCGAACAAATGTACAACTAAATGAAACTCTATAGCTCCCTTAATTCGCCGACAGATAGTGGTTAGCTCTGGCTTTTGTCGTTGCAGAGTTTTAAATTCCTAAAGTTGTGGTATTCTTTTTGAATCACCCTGTACATTTCACAAAGCTTTGAAGATGTTGTTTGTGTAAAACATGTTTCAGATTCTTCCACTTTTCTTTGTACATTCCGTTTTCTTTTTGTGGTTCTGGTGTTGCCTGGATGTTTAATGATCGATATATTAGGGGCTACAACAGAACACAAAACTGCGCATGGCCAAGTTCTCACTAGTGGAGCGCTGGAAACTGTGTTGCGAACATCCATTTTTTACCCTAGAAATTCAGTGATGCGAAATATACAGAATGTTTAAAAATTTGTAATGCTTCACACACAAAGGTATTACCCACTGAGTTTGCATTAATTACCATCACATTACCCAAACAATACATTGTGCAATTTTCATAAGTTTTGTGAAGGGGTTATTGGAATAAATAATTCGTAAAAACATGTAAAAAATGCAGTTTTTAAATTGTTAGTAATAAATATTTACATAATAGCGATAGCTGGAACAAAGAAGATATTATTTATAATTATATGTTATATCTAGTAATATAAGAACAAATTCAGCATTCTGTGACTTTCCAAATTAGAAAAAAAAATTTAAAAATTGGGTATTTTCTTTGTAAATCTGTATGTTAAGAGAAATATATATATATATATATATATGTGGTTATAATAGAGGGAAACATTCCACGTAGGAAAAATATATCTAAAAACAAAGATGATGTGACTTACCAAATGAAAGTGCTGGCAGGTCGACAGACACACAAACAAACACAAATATACACACAGAATTCAAGCTTTCGCAACAAACTGTTGCCTCATCAGGAAAGAGGGAAGGAGAGGGAAAGACGAAAGGATGTGGGTTTTAAGGGAGAGGGTAAGGAGTCATTCCAATCCCGGGAGCGGAAAGACTTGCCTTAGGGGGAAAAAGGACGGGTATACACTCGCGCGCGCACACACACACATATCCATCCACACATATACAGACACAAGCAGACATATTTAAAGACAAAGAGTTTGGGCAGAGATGTCAGTCGGGGCAGAAGTGCAGAGGCAAAGATGTTGTTGAATGACAGGTGAGGTGTGAGTGGCGGCAACTTGAAATTAGCGGAGATTGAGGCCTGGTGGATAACGGGAGGAGAGGATATATTGAAGAGCAAGTTCCCATCTCCGGAGTTCGGATAGGTTGGTGTTAGTGGGAAGTATCCAGATAACCTGGACGGTGTAACACTGTGCCAAGATGTGCTGGCCGTGCACCAAGGCATGTTTAGCCACAGGGTGATCCTCATTACCAACAAACACTGTCTGCCTGTGTCCATTCATGCGAATGGACAGTTTGTTGCTGGTCATTCCCACATAGAATGCGTCACAGTGTAGGCAGGTCAGTTGGTAGATCATGTGGGTGCTTTCACACGTGGCTCTGCCTTTGATCGTGTACGCCTTCCGGGTTACGGGACTGGAGTAGGTGGTGGTGGGAGGGTGCATGGGACAGGTTTTACACCGGGAGCAGTTACAAGGGTAGGAGCCAGAGGGTAGGGAAGGTGGTTTGGGGATTTCATAGGGATGAACTAAGAGGTTACGAAGGTTAGGTGGATGGCGGAAAGACACTCTTGGTGGAGTGGGGAGGATTTCATGAAGAATGGATCTCATTTCAGGGCAGGATTTGAGAAAGTCGTATCCCTGCTGGAGAGCCACATTCAGAATCTGATCCAGTCCCGGAAAGTATCCTGTCACAAGTGGGGCACTTTTGTGGTTCTTCTGTGGGATGTTCTGGGTTTGGCCGCCCCATTGTAGCTGGTTACCAAGCCCCCACAGAACGTATCTCTGCCTACGTAGATCAACACCTTCAACCCATTACGTGCAGTCTCCCATCCTTCATCAAAGACACCAACTACTTTCTCGAACGCCTGGAATCCTTACCCAATCCGTTACCCCCAGAAACCATCCTTGTAACCATTGATGCCACTTCCTTATACACAAATATTCCGCACGTCCAGGGCCTCGCTGCGATGGAGCACTTCCTTTCACGCCGATCACCTGCCACCCTACCAAAAACCTCTTTCCTCATTACCTTAGCCAGCTTCATCCTGACCCACAACTTCTTCACTTTTGAAGGCCAGACATACCAACAATTAAAGGGAACAGCCATGGGCACCAGGATGGCCCCCTCGTACGCCAACCTATTCATGGGTCGCTTAGAGGAAGCCTTCTTGGTTACCCAGGCCTGCCAACCCAAAGTTTGGTACAGATTTATTGATGACATCTTCATGATCTGGACTCACAGTGAAGAAGAACTCCAGAATTTCCTCTCCAACCTCAACTCCTTTGGTTCCATCAGATTCACCTGGTCCTACTCCAAATCCCATGCCACTCTCCTTGATGTTGACCTCCACCTGTCCAATGGCCAGCTTCACACGTCCGTCCACATCAGACCCACCAACAAGCAACAGTACCTCCATTATGACAGCTGCCACCCATTCCACATCAAACGGTCCCTTCCCTACAGCCTAGGTCTTCGTGGCAAACGAATCTGCTCCAGTCCGGAATCCCTGAAGCATTACACCAACAACCTGACAACAGCTTTCGCATCCCGCAACTACCCTCCCGACCTGGTAGAGAAACAAATAACTAAACCCAGAACCTCCCACAGAAGAACCACAAAAGTGCCCCACTTGTGACAGGATACCTTCCAGGACTGGATCAGATTCTGAATGTGGCTCTCCAGCAGGGATACGACTTCCTCAAATCCTGCCCTGAAATGAGATCCATCCTTCATGAAATCCTCCCCACTCCACCAAGAGCGTCTTTCCGTCGTCCACCTAACCTTCGTAACCTCTTAGTTCATCCCTATGAAATCCCCAAACCACCTTCCCTACCCTCTGGCTCCTACCCTTGTAACCGCCCCCGGTGTAAAACCTGCCCCATGCACCCTCCCACCACCACCTACTCCAGTCCCGTAACCCGGAAGGCGTACACGATCAAAGGCAGAGCCACGTGTGAAAGCACCCACATGATCTACCAACTGACCTGCCTACACTGTGACGCATTCTATGTGGGAATGACCAGCAACAAACTGTCCATTCGCATGAATGGACACAGGCAGACAGTGTTTGTTGGTAATGAGGATCACCCTGTGGCTAAACATGCCTTGGTGCACGGCCAGCACATCTTGGCACAGTGTTACACCGTCCAGGTTATCTGGATACTTCCCACTAACACCAACCTATCCGAACTCCGGAGATGGGAACTTGCTCTTCAATATATCCTCTCCTCCCGTTATCCACCAGGCCTCAATCTCCGCTAATTTCAAGTTGCCGCCACTCACACCTCACCTGTCATTCAACAACATCTTTGCCTCTGCACTTCTGCCCCGACTGACATCTCTGCCCAAACTCTTTGTCTTTAAATATGTCTGCTTGTGTCTGTATATGTGTGGATGGATGTGTGTGTGTGTGTGTGTGTGTGTGTGTGTGTGTGTGTGCGCGAGTGTATACCCGTCCTTGTTTCCCGCTAAGGTAAGTCTTTCCACTCCCGGGATTGGAATGACTCCTTACCCTCTGCCTTAAAACCCACATCCTTTCGTCTTTCCCTCTCCTTCCCTCTTTCCTGATGAGGCAACAGTTTGTTGCGAAAGCTTGAATTCTGTGTGTATGTTTGTGTGTCTGTCGACCTGCCAGCACTTTCATTTGGTAAGTCACATCATCTTTGTTTTTAGATATATTTTTGCTACGTGGAATGTTCCCTCTATATATGTGTGTGTGTGTGTGTGTGTGTGTGTGTGTGTGTGTGTGTGTGTGTGTGGGCGCGCGTGTGCGTGCGTGCGCGCGACGGGGATGGGGGGAGAGAGCTAAATTTGAACATAGAATGGGGGAGCTTTAAACCTTAACATCTTCCAGGTCTCCAGTACTTGTGGTGTGTTAGGTACTTTTTTTGTTAGTTCTCTACTGTTTTAAGAGTTGTGTACAAAATATACATTTTTCAAAGTTCTGTACCATTTTCAAAAACCAAGGTAGGTTCGTAACTTTTTTTTCCATAGAATGCACATGATACAGAGGCCTTACATTTATTTTTTTCCCAGAGAAATTCGTGATTATGAATTGAGGTGTCCTGTATGATTTGAGATAAAATTGCCCTACATCGTTTTTGGGTCTAATATTATACTCACACTTCGCACTGTTTCCTAATCTTACCAAAAAAAAACTTTACCTGAAAAAATGTTTATTTGAGGGGAGGCAGAAGACAATTTTATACCTAGTCTACCACACTATTTCACACTTTGAATTGGTACATTTTTCAAAGGAACTATAAGTGTTAAAACAGTGAAATTTTTGCTGAATGTGTATAACGTATATGCTTGCATTTACAAGGAAAATGAACAAAATACCTCTTATGGATTTGAACAAAAAGGTATTTATTCTTTCACTAATAAAATTTCACCTTTTTGGAATACATTAATTATTATAGAAACAGTTTCTGGTGTGTTGGTGGTTCTCAATTTACTCGTAATAACCTATAACTACCCTGAATACAAATTAGCCAAATTTGATATTTATGGTCCATTTAGTTTAGAAAATGATGGTACACAAAATGCAAAAAAAGTAATTTTGAGGAAAATTAATTTAAAGTTTAATATTACAATTTTAGTTTAGTTATGAGAATTACTTACCACTAATATTTTCTTGTACCATTTTGAGCACCATCTGAATTGTACTGATCTTCTTCCCTTCTCTTCGTCCCTGTTCTTTTCCATCTATCTTCTTTTGTTCATTTTGAATTAGCAATTTATGCTTTGTGGATTCTCTCTTTATCTATTTGCACCAAGGATTTTGCAGTGTTTCCACTAGATTTTATGCCCAATACTTCCAAAACATCCAGTTTCCATGTTACACGCACATTGAAGCTTAAAATAGCATCATAAACACTAAATTTGAGGGTTTTTATCTGAAGAAATACAGTTTTTGGTAATCAGATCCAAATGACAGAAGTCACACATTCAATTAAATTTTGTGTTTTCCCATGAAGACATTTCTTCAACAAAATATCTTTATAGTGATCTCTAAATATAGGTTTAATTTCATTCATTACTGCTGCAGGTAAAGAATGTTTATCGTTATATATTTAATTTCTCCTGTACTTGCACCAAGTGCCAGGATCATTCGGGCAGAGACAGTGCTTAGGATTTTCAATTGCAGAAAGCTTATGGAAAAAGATAGGCTATACAGCTTTTTTCGTATTTCCCAAATTCCCAACATTTCTTCTTATGGCCAAGCCATAATAATTCTGTAATCTATCTTTTTCAACATTTGTCTTCTTACCATCTTCTAGCACTATTTTTTACTTTTCTTTTAATAATCTTCTCAACATGGACCCCATTCTCTTCAGGACATGCCCCTTGCATTCAAATTTATAAGTTGTGACATTAAGACCATAGGTTTGTCATGCACATATCAGGTCATATGCCTTGCTGTCACGGTACCCTAAATACTGTATGTGTCTTGACACCTCTGTTTGCCACTGAACAATAAAAATCCGGAGAACTCCTGCTGCTTGCGTCCAATCACTTGGGAAGTATAATTTATCTGCAGTTATGTTCATGCTCTTTCTCAGTTACTGACACAGTTATACAGTACTTGCTTAGAATCTCTACATCAGTTACCTCTCCTGTATCAAATTATGTAGCTGTCATGACCCCATTTAGTGAATATGGCCACATTTCTGTCAGCTGCCATCAAAACATGCACAAATATTACCACCTTCAATGTCATCCGTTTACTTGAGTGCTTCTTCGGCTGCTTCCTTTATTGAGATGTTACAAACTTCAGCAACAGCAGTTCCAATAATTTTACTGTAAGTCATAAATTTTGCAGGTGGGTTTGGAATGTCAAGTAATGCACATAAAAGTTTGTCCGCCTCCATCCCTTTACCAGTAGATCTGAGACCATAAACTAGCCTTATGTTACTCTCGTACAAATTGTTATTTGCCATTTCTGATGTCATTGTTGTAGCAATTACACCACATTTTGTACAATTCAGCATCAAGTTTGACGCAATACCTTTGCAAAGATGCTGATTCTCTCCCAAGGATATGTCACCATCACATATTCTGCTCACAGTATTTTTGGAAATGAAATCACAGAGCATTCTAAGGTTTCACACGCACACTATTTCCAAATGAGAGTTAATTTCCACAAGCTGACTGGGAGGAAATGCCTTGAAGACACTGCAGTTTCTTTCTTGAGGTGCTGATTATCTTTACCTCCAACATTCTTGGTTCCTTTGGCCCACTAACCTCAATTACTTTATGTATGTATTTCCTGTGAATTTTAATTTAGGCATGAACTACTTTATTATTATTTTTATGAAAATGTGCAAAATCATAGAAAATATAAGTCAACACTTACTCCATTAAGTACAACCAGTAGCACTCGAAAACAATAACAAACATGACTGGAATGATGAGTATCGATAGTAGATACAGGGTAGGAAATCTGGATGCAATACAACAAAAACACTAGAAGCAGGAAATAATTTGTGTGTGTGTGTGTGTGTGTGTGTCCAGAAAAGTAATAAAAATAAGAATGGATTAGGGGTATGATTGTCTCATGCAATTTTTTTTTTTCCAGGTTAAAAGAAGTTTCAGAGAAACTTAATCGATTTGGAGTTGTGACACCGGCTGCGTTGGCTAATTTGAAAATATCAGTGAAGAGAATAGTTATTGGTCCAACACATTTTGCTCTTCTGCTGGACGATGGACGTGTGTGCAGAGTCTCATTCTCTATTATATCTGACAGGCTAGATCTTAGTAAAAATGATTCCTCAAAAAGGTAATTCAAGTTTCCCATTTACCGTTTTTATAGTGTTAGTAAACCATTCATATGAAGGCATCCATCATGTCAGTAATTGTTTGTGTAAAAATTGTTATAAAGAAAGTTGGTGATTACATGTATTAATGGAAACATTCAATATTAAATTGTCGGTTCATTACAGAGTTCCTTGTTTGAGAAACTACTGACAGTGAATATAATTTCTGTAATTCAAGTTTTATGACATTGTTATTTGGCATGTGTAGTTCATGAATACATGAAGCTCCTCACTCTTGATACTGAGTACAGCCTACTCCCAGCATCTAAGTGTCCACAGTTCTGAACTCCCAGTGGTAAACTGTATGAAAAGTGTCAGTTCAGAAGGCAGAGACCTTTCCTTTAGTTCAGTTCAGTCTCCCGATATGATCCTCACCTCCCTTGGACTGTTCTTTACACTTTCTACATAGTTCCATTGTTTTCTTATGTCTTATTTACCGTGTATCTAAACATTTTTTTCCAATCTTAAGAATTAATTTTTGTATATAATAGAGGGAAACATTCCACGTGGGAAAAATATATCTAAAAACAAAGATGATGTGACTTACCAAACGAAAGTGCTGGCATGTCGATAGACACACGAACAAACACAAATATACACACAAAATTCTAGCTTTCGCAACCAACGGTTGCTTCGTCAGGAAAGAGGGAATGAGAGGGAAAGACGAAAGGATGTGGGTTTTAAAGGAGAGAGTAAGGAGTCATTCCAATCCCGGGAGCGGAAAGACTTACCTTAGGGGGGAAAAAGGACGGGTATACACTCGCACACACACACACACACACACATATCCATCCGCACATACACAGACACAAGCAGACATATTGAAGGGCAAAGAGTTTGGGCAGAGATGTCAGTCGAGGCGGAAGTGCAGAGGCGAAGATGTTGTTGAATGACAGGTGAGGTATGAGTGGCGGCAACTTGAAATTAGCGGAGATTGAGGCCTGGTGGATAACGGGAATAGAGCATATATTGAAGAGCAAGTTTTCCCATCTCCGGAGTTCGGATAGGTTGGTGTTAGTGGGAAGTATCCAGATAACCCGGACGGTGTAACACTGTGCCAAGATGTGCTGGCCGTGCACCAAGGCATGTTTAGCCACAGGGTGATCCTCATTACCAACAAACACTGTCTGCCTGTGTCCATTCATGTGAATGGACAGTTTGTTGCTGCTCATTCCCACATAGAATGCGTCACAGTGTAGGCAGGTCAGTTGGTAAATCACGTGGGTGCTTTCACACGTGGCTCTGCCTTTGATCGTGTACACCTTCTGGGTTACAGGACTGGAGTAGGTGGTGGTGGGAGGGTGCATGGGGCAGGTTTTACACCGGGGGCGGTTACAAGGGTAGGAGCCAGAGGGTAGGGAAGAAGGTTTGGGGATTTCATAGGGATGAACTAAGAGGTTACGAAGGTTAGATGGACGATGGAAAGACTCTCTTGGTGGAGTGGGGAGGATTTCATGAAGGATGGATCTCATTTCAGGGCAAGATTTGAGGAAGTCATATCCCTGCTGGAGAGCCACATTCAGAGTCTGATCCAGTCCCGGAAAGTATCCTGTCACAAGTGGGGCACTTTTGTGGTTCTTCTGTGGGAGTTTCTGGGTTTGAGAGGATGAGGAAGTTTGCCAAGGTAATCCCATTCCTGATGTCCAGGCGGAGCTTCAAGGAATCCTCAGAACCTTAGGCCCCCTACAAAACCTTTCACCTGACTCCATCAACCTCCTAACCCCACCGACACCCCGCACCCCTACCTTCTACCTTCTTCCTAAAATTCACAAACCCAATCATCCCGGCCGCCCCATTGTAGCTGGTTACCAAGCCCCCACAGAACGTATCTCTGCCTACGTAGATCAACACCTTCAAACCATTACATGCAGTCTCCCATCCTTCATCAAAGACACCAACCACTTTCTCGAACGCCTGGAATCCTTACCCAATCTGTTACCCCCGGAAACCATCCTTGTAACCATTGATGCTACTTCCTTATACACAAATATCCCACACGTCCAGGGCCTCGCTGTGATGGAGCACTTCCTTTCATGCCGATCACCTGCCACTCTACCTAAAACCTCTTCCCTCATTACCTTAGCCAGCTTCATCCTGACCCACAACTTATTCACTTTTGAAGGCCAGACATACCAACAATTAAAGGGAACAGCCATGGGTACCAGGATGGCCCCCTCGTACGCCAACCTATTCATGGGTCGCTTAGAGGAAGCCTTCTTGGTTACCCAGGCCTGCCAACCCAAAGTTTGGTACAGATTTATTGATGACATCTTCATGATCTGGACTCACAGTGAAGAAGAACTCCAGAATTTCCTCTCCAACCTCAACTCCTTTGGTTCCATCAGATTCACCTGGTCGTACTCCAAACCCCATGCCACTTTCCTTGACGTTGACCTCCACCTGTCCAATGGCCAGCTTCACACGTCCGTCCACATCAAACCCACCAACAAGCAACAGTACCTCCATTATGACAGCTGCCACCCATTCCACATCAAACGGTCCCTTCCCTACAGCCTAGGTCTTCGTGGCAAACGAATCTGCTCCAGTCCGGAATCCCTGAACCATTACACCAACAACCTGACAACAGCTTTCGCATCCCGCAACTACCCTCCCGACCTGGTACAGAAGCAAATAACCAGAGCCAATTCCTCATCCTCTCAAACCCAGAAACTCCCACAGAAGAACCACAAAAGTGCCCCACTTGTGACAGGATACTTTCCGGGACTGGATCAGATTCTGAATGTGGCTCTCCAGCAGGGATACGACTTCCTCAAATCCTGCCCTGAAATGAGATCCACCCTTCATGAAATCCTCCCCACTCCACCAAGAGTGTCCTTCCATCGTCCACCTAACCTTCGTAACCTCTTAGTTCATCCCTATGAAATCCCCAAACCACCTTCCCTACCCTCTGGCTCCTACCCTTGTAACTGCCCCCGGTGTAAAACCTGCCCCATGCACCCTCCCACCACCACCTACTCCAGTCCTGTAACCCGGAAGGTGTACACGATCAAAGGCAGAGCCACGTGTGAAAGCACCCACGTGATTTACCAACTGACCTGCCTACACTGTGACACATTCTATGTGGGAATGACCAGCAACAAACAGTCCATTCACATGAATGGACACAGGCAGACAGTGTTTGTTGGTAATGAGGATCACCCTGTGGCTAAACATGCCTTGGTGCACGGCCAGCACATCTTGGCACAGTGTTACACCGCCCGGGTTATCTGGATACTTCCCACTAACACCAACCTATCCGAACTCCGGAGATGGGAGCTTGCTCTTCAATATATCCTCTCTTCCCGTTATCCACCAGGCCTCAATCTCCGCTAATTTCAAGTTGCCGCCACTCATACCTCACCTGTCATTCAACAACATCTTCGCCTCTGCACTTCCGCCTCGACTGACATCTCTGCCCAAACTCTTTGCCCTTCAATATGTCTGCTTGTGTCTGTGTATGTGCGGATGGATATGTGTGTGTGTGTATGTGTGTGTGTGTGTGTGTGCGCGCTAATGCGCGCGCGTATACCCGTCCTTTTTTCCCCCCTAAGGTAAGTCTTTCCGCTCCCGGGATTGGAATGACTCCTTACCCTCTCCTTTAAAACCCACATCCTTTCGTCTTTCCTTCTCCTTCCCTATTTCCTGATGAAGCAACCGTTGGTTGCGAAAGCTAGAATTTTGTGTGTATATTTGTGTTTGTTTGTGTATCTATCGACGTGCCAGGGCTTTCGTTCGGTAAGTCACATCATCTTTGTTTTTAGAATTAATTTTTGTGAATTATTAAACCTGAGAGCAAGTTTTTCCTTTTTCCAGACCCTATTAGATAAGAAAATATTGATAAACACTCTTGGTGTCAATAAGAATAAATTAATCTTTAGTTGTTCCCAATATCCATGTTCTGGAGTAAAGGCCTGGGTTAAAATTGAAAGTGCTCAACTCATCCTTGGGCAGGGGATGATTGCATGTACAAAAGAAGTTTGTAATTTGCGCACTTGGTTTGTTCCTAAAGGTCATTTAGTTTTTAAAAGTATTAAATTTTGCTTCTGATTTATTAGTTCAAAGGTGTTACGTTTTATTTGTATTTAAACAATAAAAATGAACTAGGTAGTTAATTTTAACTAGTTCAATAAGAAGAACTATCTCAAAAGGAATGGTTCCATTAAAAGAACGACTTTGCCCATCTCTAATTGTTATGGATTGTGGTTGTTGTTATTTTATTAATGTTGTTGTGTCCAGGTTATAGAATGTTTTGGTATTATACTATCAGTATCAACAATTTTTTGTTAGTAAATAACCCCCTTGGAACTTTCATAACATCTGTTTAATATTTATACAGAGTGACAACATATTCATTGCTGGCAAAAAAGTGAAGCGCCTAGAAGGGGAGGAGGAAGTCAAATGAAACTTGACTTTTTTTTACGGAGTATGTGATGTTATTTCAGTGCTTACATAATTGAATCAAGTTTACAAAGAACTTGACAGTATGAGCCCCCTTATCAATATGACATCAGACCCCTTGTTTATTTTACAGCTCTCATGTCAAATGCAAACAAAACGGATTTTTGTGGGTGGAGCTATCGTAACTACACACGCGCAATAATGCCTGTTTTCTGGCGCTCTCTGGAAACCACTGAAACGAATCTATTTGTAACAGGTCCCGGGAAAATATTGTGAATGGTGATTTGAAAAGCATTACTTTCAAAGTAAATTTCCTTTTACGCAAGATGAACTTCTTAAATCACATAATGTTTGACACTTGTTTAAAAGTTAACACTTTGAGGACCATTACTTAAAAGACCAGATATTTTGTCATTATTTTAAATTCCCCCCCCCCCCCTCCCTTCTCCAGACCCCCCCCCCCACCCCCCACTCCACCCCACCCACCTCCAATATAATTATGAACCGTCCGTCCGGTCATTGATGTGTCTGTGTGTTATGAACTGAATTGTCCATTTGATCATTGACATAGCTGTACATTATAAACTGTCCCTCCGATCATTGACGTGTCTGCACATTGTATTCAAATTTCTGTCTGTGTCACAGTGTTCCATCCTTTTGCAATAGTGAGTAGTAAGGAAGAGACCTATAATGAAAGTTCATTCTGCACAACTACTTTATTAGCAGCTGAAAAAGGAAGTGGCTTTCGGTTGGGAACTGCAAGCATTTGATGACAAAGCACCAAATCAACATAATTCTCCACTGGAAAACACATCTGGCATGTCATACAATAGGGACAGTACGTGTATATGAATCTCTTATTGACACACCTAGCTTGTACACCTGATGAGTGTTGGAGATAGGCCTTCTTGCCCGATTTTGGTGTTGTTATGGATGTGGATGTTATCACTCCCAAAGAAAGGATGAAACATATCAGTTTGTCACATAAGCTGCAAAAAATGTACACAACAATTTCAGAATCGCACAGATTTCCCCATGCTCTATAAAAAATACGTTTTTAATGTTGCGTTCTGTTTTGGAAGTCTTGTCTCTTGAATTTCTTTGTCGTAACATTGTTCATACCCGCTTATTTGTTCTTTTCATTTTTGTGAACTGTATAGGTGGTATCTTGCCTGCTCTTACTATTCATCACATTTACTTTTGAAGTACCGCGTGACTCATATTCTGTAACCATTGTACAGTATGACAATTGTCAAGACTACAGAAAGAGAACAAACATTTCAGTGACTCGGTAGGCAGTGGACAACTTTGTGTAAAAAAATAAAAAAGAATCGGCACTGTCACTGTTTAACCACTTGGACTGTTCGCTGTTTCTAGTTTGCTCCCCCTCCCCCACCCCCCACCACATTTCAGTACACTTTCTTCCTGTTTTCATGCTTGATTTGTGTTCAGTTTTTGACGGTCTATACACTGGACATCTTACCACTAAATCTGACGGGGGTGTGACGGGACGTTTCCCCTTGTAAGAATCCTGCTGTAGCCATTTAAGTTCTTCACTATTACTGCTACATTGATGATGCAGTTTTGTTAGTTAAAGGAAAGCATATTTATGCTAATGACATAGCGGAGAGAATGAGTGCTATTCACTCAAAAATTAGGTTTACAGTTGAACACGAAAGTAAAGGCACCATCAACTATCTTGACATTATGGTCACAAGAGAGGTGGGTAAACGCCATTTCAGCATGTACAGAAAACCGAGTTTGGCAGATACTGTTATTCACTCTAAGTTTTGGAACCCTGAAAGAATCAAGGTAGCATAGTTTTGTCCCATGATTAATAGTTCATTAAAACTGCAACTAAACGAGTGTGAGAGGGATAAAGAAATCACTATTATAAAGCATGTTACAGTGAGCAACAGTTATACAGTTTCGACAGTAACCAAGTTACTACAGAAAATGGAAAGACAACAACAGTGTAGGTCAGAGACATGCAGCTAACAGGTGAACATGAAGACAATAAAGTCATGTCCATGACCATGAGTTAAAAATGACTTGTTTCAGAAATTATTGCTAGACAACTTTGCAATACCAATTTGCAATACCAATTAAAACTAATGGCATTATTGGCTTCAGACTGAGGCACCATGTGAATAGAAGAGCCTCGAAATTTACACAGCAGCAGCTGTATATAAACTGAAATGTTGGAGTTGTCCAAAAGTTTACGGGGATCAAACACGTACAATATTTGAAATATGCTTCAATTCACTGTAATAATACAGTGTTTGGTGAGCATCTTCTAACATCGAAGGATGCTGTTGGAACTACTGATATGCATTTGGAAGTGCTACACAATGTACCTAAGTGCACCTCCTGACAATGTGGGAAGAAAGTGAGATTTTTACTCACCGTTTGCTAGAGCCTGGTAGCACTAAAATCAGCAGAAGGAGTTTATTAACAGTGCATTTTTCAGAAACTTAGAAAACCTCTTCCAATTGTCCATATCAGCGCAGTGCATATGTGATAAACAACCCCATTCACAGAGGAGAGACGGTGGCATTGCCTCGCACACGGTGCTAGCAGCGAGCTGGTGTGCAAACTGGCTTCCGTACATATTGCAAAACTGCATACCATACAACACCACCAAGCAGTAGCAAATGCAGTTAACCATAGCTGTCACACACTATTCCCTACAATTCAGCTGCGGCACATAGTTTCACTTTTATAATTTATTGTTTCACAGCTTTTTATGTTCAAATATTTAACAGCAATTCATGCAGGTCTAGGACCTCTACATAATTCCATGTCCTTAATTTTACAATCTTTCTCTCTTTCACGGTTTGTACTTCCTTTGTTCTAGGCCTATACTTTTAATATTGTAGCAAAAAAATGTGTAATTTTCTTTTTACATTTTTAGAGTAAAAACTAATGACTTTATACGAGGGTAATCCCAAAAGTAAGGTCTCCTATTTTTTATAAGAACAGAACTGTTTGTGTGGCAGTTGGTTACACTGTTATGAAGAGTGCTTCACGCGCTGTGTGGAAACGTGCACGCCGCACTGAGGTGCTCAGTCTTGACTTGGCAGCCGTTGAGAATGGAGCTCCCATTGGATGTTAACACCAAGTGCGAATTGCGCGCAGTTATTTGGTTTTTGATTGCAAAGGGCACTGTGCTGATTGAAATCAATCGCCAATTGACAGAAGTGTATGGTGCATCGTGCGTGGATGCCAAAAATGTTCGTAAGTGGTGTAGAGAGTTTGCAGCTAGTTGGACTGAAATTCACGACAAACAGCATGGCGGCTAGCTGGCATGACACCGGCATCCAAAAACTGCCACAGCGTCTACAAAAATGCATCGACAGAAATGGTGATTATGTCGAAAGATAGCTAAATTTTCAAGTTGTAAAATGATGTAAACCATTGTATAAATAAACAGGTCTATGTACTTATAAAAAATAGGAGATCTTACTTTTGGGATTACCCTCATACTTTCAGAGTTACACACTTTAATTTATCTTCAGATACTACTTCAGTTTTTACTACTTTATTTCAACATTCCTAATATACTATTTTATCCTCCCTTTACAGTTTTATGCATCCATTGTGGTATCTTAACAGGAGGATTTTTACATTATTGACTTACTGCGATTTTAGTAGAAGACCCTTTCTCATACTATACCCAAAGCATCTCTGCAGGTACCCACCTCCCCACCCCATTCTGCCTGCTCTCAATCTCACGTTGAAGCATTTTATAATTTCACTATTTAATTCCATTTACATTCTACATACAGATTTTTATATGCTGCTAGTGTTCCAAGTTTTACATAAATATACTGGACGACCTCTCTTGTTAAACTCATGACATCTCCACCACCCTGTCCATGCTTCTTTCCACTCCCCTGATTGACCTCACTGCATTTTCCCTCCCCCCCCCCCTCCCCCACCTACCTCAATCATAAACCTAATTAAAACATTGACCACAGTTGCAAACCATAGTATTCTGATATATGGATCCGAGTAAAGACAGGTTGCTGTCACAACTGCTTAGGTAAATTCTACATGTATGTAAAATTCTTTTTTATTTATTGCTAAATATTAGATTACTTCTACTTTGTTTTTTATCTGAAGATGATCCGGAGAGATTGAAACGTGTAATCTACTTAAAAATGTGCAACTGAGATGGAACATTAAATGAGAACTATCTTAGCAGATGGAATATCTTCATCAAGCATGTTTGAAAATTTAATCGACTCATTGCAAATGAAATTGTTCAGATCAGCTTGAAGTGTTCAAATCAATTGATTGGTAGTTGTCTTTAGGGAAATTGAAGTTAGTGACTGGATCTTCTGATAACGAAGTAAACAGAATAGCAAAAAGGTCTCTTGCACTTTTGGCAAACTAAATAGAACTTTCATGACTATGTTTCTAATATGCTGGAAACAAAAAATTATGTCTGTAATATTACCCATTCTGACATGGGCAGTGAGACACGAACATGTGATGCAAAAACCTTTTGAAAACTGAAGTTGCTCATTGAGAAATGAATCAATGCATTTTGGGGATTACTGGGAATAGTAGGGGGGGAAAAAATGAATAGAGAACAAACTGGAGTGAAGACATTACTTTGGTTGTAATGAAAATTGTTTGGAGGTGGGCAGGACATCCCACCAGGCAAGTGAGCAATAAATGGCTAAAGGATGTTCTTCCCTGGGTTCTAAGAGGAAGGAAAGAATGAGATGGTGACATACTCAGTGTCTGGTAGACATATATGCATATACCTGGAGATGTAATTGAGTGTTGAACGAACATATTTACAACATATTGTAATTCTTGTTGCTTGGTTTCTATGTTGTTTGTCTATTTATTCAAGTCAGAAACATACAGTGCATGGTAATTACAACTAAAAATAAATTAAAGATACAATTAACAAGCTACACCGAAAAGCTGATGATCAGAGACTTACACTTCAGTTGCACTCGGTGTCACAAGTTGATCACCGTCTTCCGTGCAGGGCATATTTGACAAGTCAGTGCATGTACCATGGTCTAGCCTTCTTCGCAGACACTATTGGTGGTATCCACAAGGATCTGCCATTCCTGGAGATTATTCCTGGATCTTATGATTCAAGAATGACAATGGATGAGTGACCTCCACACAATCCAAATGTGCGCAGGTGGGATGGGTTCTGAAGTGAGAGGCCAGGCCAAGTTATTCGGTAGTTCGAGAAATCCACAATTGTTTCCTTGCTGTAGCTGCTGTCGTCTGCAAGACTGATGTGGATTAGAGTAAACTTTTCCTTGGCCTCAATCTTGTGCTCACACAATGGATGGTATTCCATAAGAACCAGATATGTTCTCCATGTTTGGAGAAACTTTATAACGTAAGCCAGTCAAGTTTTACAGTTGTTGTAGGTTTCAGATGAGCTGAAACAAGCTTGCATCTTTCGCTTAGCACCTTGTCAACTGTATCCATGTCTAGACTGGGCACACATGCTGTGCAGTACTTTTAATATGTTGCTAGGACTGTCATTCTCAAGTTTTGTCGTCGATAGTACCGCGTTTGTGTTTTGTTTGCTCTATATGATTGGAAATTGTCAAAGTTTCACTCTACTTCAAAACCGTAGACTTCTTTTTGTATATGTGTGACAGAAACATGATTATAAGTCCTTCTTGAAGGTAGTGAATACATGAGTTACAAATAATTTGACTTCACTGAGAGCAGCAATTCCATAGTTTCCTTCTGACAATTATTAGTGCGCTCACACTCACACACACACACACACACACACACACACACACACACACACAATAACAATAGTTCATGACTAATTCACACACTTGTGTAGTATTTGTTGTTGACAAATCTCTAGTTGAAACATCTGCGTAGTGGAAGTGTCAGTAGAATCACATGGTGGTAATTGCCTTCAGATTGAAGGACTTATGAAGCTGTATGTCCCACTCTATTTGTGGTTAAGATTTTTTCATGCTTGTCATATAGTTTAAAATTACTGCTGCTTCTGCTTGTGACAGATTTAAAAAGCTGTAACTATTTGTTCTTTTGCAGTACAATCGGAAGCAGTGGTACGAGTAACGGTGTGGGTGCGGTAGGAGGAGGAGGAGGTGGTAGTGGGGGAGCTGGTGGAAACGGTAATGGTGGCAATGGTAGTAGTGGCAGCAAAGTAGGGAACAGTGGAGGAGCTGCCAGTTCGAGCTCTGGTGGAGGAAGGCAGTTGCAGCGTAGCAGGGCACGCATAGTGCGTACCAATGCTTCTCTGCGAGGAGCAGGAGGGGGCGCGGGCGCAGCCAGAGGGGCCCCTGGTGTTATCATGGGTGCCAGCGGAGGCTCTGGTGGAAGTGGCAGTGGGACACGACCTATTGTACCAGCACCCTATGTGCCGGAGGAGCTCGTCTCGCAGGCCCAAGTTGTTCTGCAAGGAAAGAGTCGCAATTTGATTATCCGGGAATTGCAGGTCAGATGCTACAAACTTCTGTAATTATATTTCTGTTGCTACTTATCAGTCTCAACTGTAACTTAAAATGTAATTAATAATCAAAATTTACACCAGTTTTTTTTTCTAGTCAAGTTCAAGTAATTTATTCTCATTGTACTGTTACAATAGCGCACTAATCTGGATGTTAATCTGGCGGTGAATAATTTACTGAGTCGTGATGATGAAGAAGGAGATGATGCTGATGATGCTCCAGATTCGTATGTCCCAGAAGATTTAATTTCGTTGCTAGATGGAGGCTTTCATGCTGATCATTCTGTGATTATTGATGCCGATGCTATGTTTTCGGAAGACATGTTTGGATATTCGGCTGTAAGAAGGTTAGTGCTTTAGCCACTTATAAAGTAAATTCTAGCATAGTTAATATTTTATCTCTGTATTGTTTTAATGATTAAAAGTAGTTAATATCCAGACTGTTGTGGTCTTTCTCACTTTCAAAATTATTAGTTTGCTCCAATATGGGTCAGGTGGCTGCAGGTGATTGATTGCGTTTCTTCATTTTTTCGTTTATTATTCTCACCAGGGTTTTCTATTGTCTTTCAGCCGAGCTAGCTCTAGCAGCCGCCGATTAAATGCTGATCGTGACCGTGATCGTGAAACAGATAGGGAACGGGAAAGGGACAGTTTTTCTCGTTGGAGAGACCGTCAGTACTATGGACCGAGGCGATGGTTGGAATCTGCTTTGAGGGATTCTACATGGGATAAAGATCCAGGTAAAATTTTTACATTTACACTATATTCAGTAATTCCACTGATCCCCTTCCCCACACACCCCATTTACAACTTCACATATATTGAATAATTATTATTTTATATTGTAGCTCCAAATATGTCATAAGAGTATTCTCTTCCAAAAAAAAAAAAAGGGGGGGGGGGGGAGGGGGGGCGTTATACAAGAGTTCTTGTGAAATATCTGAAGTTAAAATGGAGTACTACTGAATTCAGAATTAGATGACTAAAAACTAAATGTTGGTATGAGAAGACATAATGCAATGATGATGATTAATAATAATATAGGATTGTGGGAGGCTGCTATGAACAGCATAGTGAATGCATTATCATAGCAAAGATGACACAAAGACGACAACAACCACAATAGTATAAATCCATATGCCTTCTGGCACACCAGGCCATGAATTTGCTGAAACAGTGTAGGAGGAGATAAAAGAAATTATTCAGATAGCTAAGGAAGACGAAAATTTAATTGTGCTAGAAGATTGTAATTAGATAGTAAGGAAAGGAAGAGAGGAAAATGAACAGGGAAAGAAATTAACTTGGTAGAATTGTGCACAGATCATAATTTAATCAGTTAATGGAGCTGTTCAAACAAATTTCGGGCTTGTTTGAACAGTCAATTCGCCGGGAAAATTTTAAAATTCACAGTTAATGGAGCTAACTGCTCCCACTCATAGGTTTGAGGAACTATCCAAACCAGCAAAATCAACATTTCGAAGCTGTGCTTTCTGTGTGCTACTGCAGATGAACTAACACATTAACTAACTGCTTTGAAAACCTTATAAGTACAGCTGTTTGCTGTTGCTGAACTTTCTGCAGTGTTTGCTGCTGCTGCTGCTGCTTATGCTGAAGGAGTTTCACTAAGACTCCATACAGAACTACTACACATGAGGGATTCGAAACTCCTCATTGCCTGCTGTTCTGGAGAAGGAACAGCGTTAGTTAGAATAACAAGACACAACCTGCACAGTGTGGGACACACTCTCAGTGATGGAATCAAATACCTAAATCAGTCTTTGGGATAGGCTGTGGTTTTATTGTAGGAAAATGTAACATGCTGTAGCACTGCAAGCAGTGCTCACAAGATGAACCCAAAGCATAAATACTAGACATATCACAGTTCGTAGTATTCTTTCCATTTTCTAATCTTCTGCATCTATCTTTACCCTTCACTTTACCCTTACCTTCTGTCATCTTTGAACTGAAACTGTCCTACAGATGTGCTGTCTCGACCATCTCTTCACTTTAACACCTTATCCTTTACTTTAGGTTCCCTTCCCTCTCATACACCTTTCTGATTGACCTGCCATTGCTTCCCTTCCCATCCAAGTTCTACACTTCTTTCCCGAAAAAGAAACCTGTGGTATTTAAATCCAGGAGTCCTTACTCCTGCCAAAGGTCATACTGGACAACCATTTGTCTCTGTGAATTTAACTACTTTGTGTACAGGATATTCCTTTTGATTTCTCTTTTGATTCCCTAACCCATAGGGAATTGAACATGTCTTTAGGAAAGTTATAAAGTTTGACCAGTGTTTCGTATTTTAAAATGCCATATTTGTAATGCATATTGCTTTCTAAATGTGTGTGTTCCATTTTTTCAGAGAGTAAAAAGAAAGAGTTTGCTGCACAGAGTCCACTGTGGATGTCGGATGAGCTTGAATTCTGGCCAGAACGAGGCAGTGAACCACTACCACAATTTATAATGATAGCGGCATTGTACAGTGAGTTAGTTGCTGTTAGTTCCTCTGGACAATTGTACCAATGGAAATGGAATGAGACAGAACCGTACCGACATTTTGAAGTAAGTGTGTTTTTTCCTTTTGTAGCCTTTGATTTGAATTTTGCTCCCTGAAAAAGTACAAAGCCCTTGCCAGTATAATGGTTAGAGTAATATTTCAAGGTGGTGGTGTTCCTCCCATTGGTGGAGATTATGTACAGGAAACATTTTTAGCACATTCTTTGAAAATTAACAAATATTAGTACGTTACAATGAATGAAACTAAATTTTCGGAGATATATCCCAGGAAGCTAGAGAAAGAAAATTTGGATAGAAGGCTATCTGACATGTTACAGGCTGCAAAGTGGTGATACCTAGCTCTATTACTCTCCACAGAATGAGGGAGACACATGAAACTGAGTCAGATGATGACTCAGTACATCAATGGAAAAATAATGCTTAAGAGTTATTTCCCTCTTCCCACCTTCTTTTGTGAATGGAGAATCAAGAATAATGAAATAGTTAAGAATGAACAGGGTCTGGTATTGTTTTAAAGAAAAAAGGTTTGTGTTGTAGCAACTGGCTGAAGTGTTTGGTAGTGAGGGGTAAAAGCAAAGATTTGAAATTGCCATATTATTTGAGTGACGTGTTGACTGTCCAGTGTTGTATTATTTGTCCAATTTGTATACATGCGTAGCAATTGAGAAATCTCTAATGTACTAAAATGTTGCTCACGTGTGGAACCTAAGTTTTGCACCTCACAAGATAAAAAGAAACACAGCCCATCAGGCGAGTAAATCTCGAGAGCTGAGGGGCCATGTGTGAGTCGATTAAAGCTGTGCTCATGCTCAGTTTCAAAGTGACATAAAGACACATACAATATAATTTGGAGTACGAACTGTGGATTAACTCCAAAACCATAAGTGGCTTCATCCAGATCAAACTGTTACTACACTTCAGCCACAATACAATTTCGTGTCTAGCACGACTAAATTATTTGTCACAGTCATCAGGAGTATTCACTGGTAGCCGTATACTTGTCATGAATGTGTGTCTGTAAACATGCTAGTGCTATCTTCAAAGAAATGAGTTGAGTGACAACAGTGGGGGTCGTTTACCATACTTATAACTTTTTCGGACATGAATCGAAAGCGAGATTGCTCTTGTCAACTTTTCAGGCATACTTATAACTTTTTCGGACATGAATCGAAAGCAAGACTGCTCTTGTCAACTTTTCAGGTGTACAAAATTAGACTGCAGGAATGTTCGCTAGGTAAGAGAATTGTTGAAATGTCAGAAAATATGGCAAGAAACCTGCAGGTCTAATATTACTGGACGATTACAGCAAAAGGAAAATTCTTTAGACAAAACTTGCGAGATGTATTTGCTGGCCAGCACTTATCTTCAGGGTGTGATACATACTGTTCTACCTTTTAGAGCAGATAATTCCTTCCCTGGCGAAGGTATGGTGTTGGATTCGGGAAGGATAAAAAGTAGGGGCTTGGTCACTTGGATCCCAGTATGAGAGAAAGAGTTATCTGTAGTGAGGACGAGGGGTATCAGGGCCTGACTAAACATTGTGTAAATGACTGGCAAATTGAAACTAACTTTGTAGATTTTTTAGTTGGGAAATTTTCGTGATACAGTTTTTTACCAACTTGGTTTGTGCAGTTCTTTACATGTGGCTAACATGGCATGGGTTCAATATCCGGCCACTTGTTTGCCAAAGGAAAAGTTGTATGTAATTCGCTGTGTAACTCGAATTGACAGTATACAGCAAATACGCTCATATGGAACATTTGGTGATGATCATTGATGTGAAAAACACAGTTGTAATAAATACGAGATGTCCTCTATCTTGATCACTTTTGATCACCTTTTATATCCATATGTGAGTACACCTCTGATGTGAACCATAGTGAAAGCTTTTATCACCTCGATATCTGTATGGATGCCTGTTAACAAACCTGCAACATTCTAGACTGTGCACTTAGCGAGATTTACACTTCATATTTATCAGTTGTCTATTATGTTCATAAATGTTGGTTTCCATATAACAAACAGTTTCACTTGATCTCTCTTAGAGATACTCTGTTTTTGATTTGAAATAGTTGTCTTGCTTACTACTAGGAGCCTTGTCTTATGTGCATCTAACTTCTGTTTTTAGAGACACTGCTAGTGCAGCCCAGAATCCAGGACATGTCCTAATCTGAGTCTACAACTAGCAATGTCATCCAACTGCCGATTCACACTCCGTCTGCATACATGTCTGCAGGTGCAATAAATTGCCACAAATTTTGTGCATTTACATGACACAGGTTTCATTTACTGCTGGACTGCAATCTGTTGGTCTAGGAAAGAAGATATTTTACTTCAGGAGACTTAATTCATGATGTGGAAATTCTCTTGGGATCCGTTTATAGAAAGATCTAAAAGATCAAGACAATGGCTCCTTAAGTGGCAGTGGTTTTCATATTTTAATTTATTTGAAGAGTTCCTTTGCAAGCCACCTTATATTTAATAGGGGAGGGTTGTTTCAGTATTGCCCCCTCCCCCCCCCCAATCTCCCCTGGTTCTGTTCCATTTCCAGAAGGCGTATCGGAAGAATCATTGTGAATAAATCTCCTTATTAGCTATTAGCTCCAGTTGCCCAACTCTTCCCAGGATCTGCATGGTGAACCTAGAGAATGACAAAATTACTTGTGAGCAAATATGGAAACGTACAAATATTTATCTGTTGATGCTCATACAAATACTGAGGTTCATAACCCCTCTTTACAAAATACTTGTATGGCGGGAGAAAACACACTGTGTGACGAATTGACAGCTGCATTACTGTATCTTGGTAGCAGGATGAAGGATTCAAGATTTAGATTTTTTGACTGCAGTGTCAGGCAAGCATTAAGGTAGGACCTACACTTTCAACTGCGTAGTTCTGAAAAAAGTCAAGTACCTTTTTTATGTAATATATCAATTATGGCATGTTACAGATAACATTTTTTGTGAATATAATAGAGGGAAACATTCCACGTGGGGAAAAATATATCTAAAAACAAAGATGATGTGACTTACCAAATGAAAGCGCTGGCAGGTCGATAGACACACAAACATACACACAAAATTCTAGCTTTCGCAACCAACGGTTGTTTCGTCAGGAAAGAGGGGAGGAAAGGGAAAGACGAAAGGATGTGGGTTTTAAGGGAGAGGGTAAGGAGTCATTCCAATCCTGGGAGTGGAAAGACTTACCTTAGGGGGAAAAAAGGACGGGTATACACTCGCGTGCACACACACACACACACACACACACACACACACACAGACACAAGCAGACGGGATTGGAATGACTCCTTATCCTCTCCCTTAAAACCCACATCCTTTAGTCTTTCCCTTTCCTCCCCTCTTTCCTGCTTGTGTCTGTATATGTGTTGATGGATATGTGTGTGTGTGCGCGAGTGTATACCCGTCCTTTTTTTCCCCCTAAGTCTTTCCACTCCCAGGATTGGAATGACTCCTTACCCTCTCCCTTAAAACCCACATCCTTACGTCTTTCCCTTTCCTCCCCTCTTTCCTGACGAAGCAACCGTTGGTTGCGAAAGCTAGAATTTTGTGTGTATGTTTGTGTTTGTTTGTGTGTGTATCGACCTGCCAGTGCTTTTTTTGGTAAGTCACATCATCTTAGTTTTTAGATATATAACACTTTTTTATGTTTTGACATGTTTTAAATTCCAAGTATTCTAATAAATTATAAGAGTGGCCAATGAGGTACATTCTGTTTTTTAATGTCTGGAGATTTTTTTATTCCCAGCGTGAGCTCTACCAGCTACCTGTTTTAGTTTTGGAGAAAATTTAATAGCCAAGATTGCGTTCAGTACTATTTTTATTCCTGATTACCAGTCTTAACAGGTAAGACTGTCATCTTCTTATCTTTAAAGAACACGTTGTTTAACGTCTTATTCCCTTATGGCCATATCACACATACGATATTGACATTCTTGCATAACTAGGGATGTCCACACAAATCCACTGATGCTTGATAGATGTTGAATTGCATAACAGTGTACATATTTGCACTTGTTTACATTTACGTATGATTGAACTGGAGCAGTACCCCTGGATAAAGAAACACGTGAAAACAATCCAACATTTCTGCTTTTGCTATCCTAACATCAGTTTAAGTTCCTGCATCATCCACGAGTGTTTGGACATTTACTTTGGTGCCAACAACATCCTTTACCTGTCACCATAATTTCTGTGAGAGTTGAGAGAGATCTTTCGATAAGATCTTGTATGCATACATCAAAAGTAACTAAGCTGGTCACTACCAATTTTTGCCATAAACAGCTCCTCATTGGTGCAATGGTGACCAGTTTGACACTCATTATATCTCCATTCTTTCCATCTCCTTTGTTCACACTATGTAAAACCTTATTTTTTGTGTAGAAATTGCCACGCATAATCCGTATCACTTCATGCAGGGGGTTACCTTCTTCACCAAAGTTGTTTCTTACTAACTTCTTTGTTGCAGTGTTTATTTCTATTGTCTTTGTTGCAGTTATTTCTTATCACTTTCATTGTTGCAGATATTTCTTACACTTTGTTGTGGATTCTTGTGTTCCTTTGTCGTGGTTGTTCGTTGCAGGTGTCTGTATTGTAGTTGTTCTGTGCTAATTTGTTTACTGAAGAGGCTTCTAAGAATCTGAGACCATCCAGTGAGTTCTGTGTTTTGTGAGGAGTTTGCCAGTCGACACAGTTGCAGTGTGTTTTGTGAAAAGGACTGTTTGAAATGTTTCGTGAATGGGTCCACAGGAGAGTGAAGTGTGCTGACTGTTTACATATCCATAAGATAGTGATGTATATAAGACAAACAGAAAAACAGACTTTCTTCAGGTTGGGAATAAATGTTCTCATTTGAAGACTCTGTTTCAAAGTGAAGATGTTTCCAGTGATGACGTTTTGTGTTCTAAATGTTTTGACAGAATAACAACAATGATAGTATCTGAACAAGACGAAGCCTTCTGTGGTGCAGATGAAGATCAATAGAGGAAGAATTAAATACCCTGAATGTGTCAACTACAGAGGTGGATGTTAGTCCTGTTAAGAAACCGTGGTAGAGTCATAAGCTCTATGTATCAAGAAAGTGCAGAGAAATTACTAAAGCTATGGATGAATACACTACAGCAAAACTAACCACACTCTTGAAAGTAGAAATTCCATCTTCAGAAGAAAATGAACCTCCAGAAGAAAATGGACCAAAGCACTCTTGTACCTCTTGCCAGGAATTTTTCACAAATGTCAATTCAGATGTTGAATATGTGCATTCTGCAGTAAAAAGGTGCAAGTTTTTAACTATTATTCCAGAGACATTTGCAAAGAAAACAATTTTGAACCATGTTCCATCAGTATCAAAGTACATGGTAGACAAATTAATAAATATGAGATCTGTAAAAGGAGTCTTTGGAAGACCAGATCCCTATTATGGTCATCCTGTAGAAGCAGCTCAAGTTCAAATAGTGCAGTCATTTTATCTGAAAGGTAAATAGGACTGTTCTCGCCAGAGTGCCAACAAAAAAGACACTATAACTGTAACAGAAGAAGGTCTAAAAGTCGTGAAAGTGAAGAGGTACATGACTCTCAGTATTAAAGAAATTTCTGCTATTTATAAGAGCAAACTATACAACTTCACATATTGGAAGATCAAAAATTTATGCTCTGCAATCTAAGGGGGTAGTTCCACACCCATCTAGAGTTCTCTGTTTATGAGTGTACTGCGTGAATTTTGAACTTTGTGTGGTAACTTTGAAGAACTTACAGGCGCACGTGACGTATGACACCTTGGTTGGGTGTGTGAAGTCGTTAGTAGTCTGTGTCATAAAGCGAGAGACTTGTTTGCTTCAAGAATGTGGTGACTGTCCAGGAAAGGGAGGTCTGTCTGTAGACACTTGGCCTGGGAGACGTAGCAGATAACTCTGCAGAAATTGCATATGCGACATGGGAGGAAAATAAACTAATTAAGAAAACTGTTGCCTTTGACAGTTTCATTGATTAACTTGGTAAATGGTTAGTGAAAGCAGTGACACACCAGCATCTGAAGAAATTAGAACAACACATGGCAGAAGTGAAAGGGTGTGTAGAAGAACTACGTTTAGTGCTTTACTGTGATTTTGCTGAGAACTGGTCTGTAATTCTCCCACAAGAAGTACAAGGGTATTATTGGAGTAAATGACCAGGTTTCAATTTTTACAGGAGTGACATATTTTCAAAACAAGACCACAAGTGTTGCAGTTATAAGTGATGACACGGGACATTACTCAGCACCTGCTTTGCTAGCAATTCCCAAAATTCTTCAACTGCAAACAGAGGCAGAGAAAATCATCATGATTTCTGAAGGTGCTCCCAGTCATTTTATAAATCGTTACCAGCTGTTTGAACTGAGTAAGTCGTTTGTGCCAACTGACTGGGTTTACAGTGCTGCTGGTCACGGGAAGGGGCCTTGTGATGGTGTAGGCGGCCTGCTGAAGCACCATGCTACAAAGCATAATTTTTCCAGATCAAATACAGCTGCGATTAAGAACGCTGAGGATTTTACAAGAGTCGTGAAATCGTACACATCCACAGCCCTCATTGTTTTGTCCAAAGAAGAAATCGAATAATTCCGTGAGCAGAAAAAAAAAGAATGGTCCAAACAAACTACTCCTGCGAAAGGAATTCAGAAGACACATTTTTGGACCCAAAGTGATGAGCGAACTCATATTGCACACACTTTAAAGAGCAAGAAAGAAGAAATTTCATTTGTTTGGCCAACAACTCGGAACTTTGGACCAGCTGCTGGATATGGGTATCCAGCTGAAGGACACCAACAACGCCATCAGAGCTCACTTCCTGTTCACAATGTTTTGGAGATTGTAAGTGCTCCAGTTACTATTGGTTCAACAGGAAGGCATCATTCTATATCAAAGGAAGATACTGAAGCAGTGGAACACATTTTTAGTTCATTGACTTGATGATTTCAGTACAAAACAGAGTCCACAGAAGTTGTATAAATTGAAACCTTTTAAGTCTTTGGACCTTTCACATACATTTTGGAACCATTTAAAAAGCTTGAAAAATGAATCTCTTATTCATCTTTCAAAACTGAAATTATGTTAAATAAGGCTAGGTTTTGATTCTAATGATATGTGATAATGTGGTAATAAAACAGGTTTTATGTATGGCAAAAATTAACTTGTTTATAAAACCTGTTCAGCCTAAAGGTGGAAGCTCTCCTTTTAAGGGAATGTAGAACTACATGGCACTAGTCAACAGAAAAAATCAAAATTTTATGGATTGGCATTTTTAGGGAAAAAATTTCCATAAATTATAAAAAAGTTCAAAACGCTATAGTAAAAGAATTTTGACAGGTATGTCCAAATGGAGGATTTATTTGTAATAATAAAGCAATTATCTTTCAAATAAAACCAACAAAATATTCAGAACTGTTCCAGAGATACAGCATTTTAAAATCTTTTCCAAAATTCACATCTTCAAAATGGTATGTGCAGTGTTATCTTTGGAGGGCTGTAGCTCAGATCAGAATTGTTTTTGGAGGAAAAAAATACTTGTTTCTTACTTAGTCCTTCATTTCAACAAATGCTAAATTCAGTAACATTAGAGACTAAAGGTAAGGTTTTTTCCTAGCTAGCCTCAATTGATATGGACTATGCCACTATTACCTTTATTTTGGGTCATGTTCTCTGAGCACAGTAATCTTTCTTTCTTTTTTTTCTAATTTCCTTTTTTACAAATAAATTAAATTATTGGTTTTCAATGAGGTTCCCACATTACAGATGCCAGTCTTCACCTTATTCTTCAGCTGTTAGCAACAATAGGTTCAGTAGCTGGTATCTTGGGAGGCTTTGTTGCTATCTATGTGCCTTTCCATCCTGGACCTTGGGTTTTGGTCCTCACAGCCAGTAATAACTTTCTTCCATCATGATTGCGTTCTTGGGGAGATCATGTGTGCTGTGGTATCCCATTGACTTTAGATTTTTTTTTTTATTTGACAGCCTTAACATGGAGAACTGACACTGTTTATATCTGCTCCTGACACAGAACAGACAGTGCTGAGGATAGCAGTTTTAGTTTGTCTCGGGTGTCTTTATTTTTGCTGTTCACCCATACTGAGAGGCACACCTCGATCTGCCACAGGTGTCAATGTTCTTGGTTCGGTAGTAGCAATGTAAAGTAACCATTATTTTATATTAAAATTAACAATGTAAAGTAAAGGTAGATGGCTACTTAGCCTAAAGATGACATGTTAAGTTGCAGACAGGCACAACTAAGACACTAACACATCAGCTTTCGGCCACTGCCTTTGACAGAAAAAGAATTGCACACACATTCAGTCACACAAGCAAGCACAACTCAGGCACACATGACATCCATCTCCAGTAACTTGGACTAGAATGCAGCTGTCATGTAGAACGTAAGCAGCAATCTGGAGGGGCTGCGGAAAGGAAAGGGACAACGGTATGCTGTCTGGCGGAGTGTGCAGGGACTAGACTGCTGACAGCTGAAGCGTAAATAGGTTGTGAGGTGAGGTGGGTTGAGGAGAAATACTCTGCGCATCCACCTTTTGCATGCTCCCCCAAAATCCACAAACCCAACAGTCCTGGATGCCCCATTGTGGCTGGTTATTGTGTTCCTGCTGAAAGAATGCTGGTCCCATTGACCAAAACCTCTAACCAGTTGCCCCTGATCTAGCCTCTCTCGTCATAGATACTGACCACCTCCTTCATACTGACCACTTCCTTCATACTGACTCTCCACCATTCCCACCCCTGTACCTCCTGGATCCCTACTACTCACTGTTGATGTCAGCTCCCGATACGTCAACATCCCTGTGTCCACCTACCACCTCATTCCTCATACAATTTACTAACTTTATCCTAACTCACAACTGTTTCTCCTTTGAAGGGAAAGTATACCAAGAAATCTGCAGTACAGCTATGGACTGCCACATGCCACCCTCCTATGCCAATCTGTTTGTGGGCCATGTAGAAGAGCCCTTCCAAGCTTCCCAAAACGCCAAACCCTTAGTCTATTTCAGGTCTATTGATGATATCTTCATGTTACAACCTCAGCACCTTCCCTCCCATCTGGTTCATCTGGTTCTCCTCAACCCAGTGTGCTATCTTCCTGGATGTTGACCATCCTCCTCTGTGATGACTCCATCCACACTTCTGCCCACATTAAACTCACTATCTGTCAACAGTATGTGTACTTCGACAGCTGTCATCCCTTCCACACAAGAAAGTCCCTCCCTTACAGCCTGACCATCCGGGGCAGTGGATCCGCAGTGACAAGAACACCCATGCCCAGTATGCTAAATGTCTCACCAAGACCTCCACAGACAGGCACTATACCCCAGACCTAGACTGCAAACAGATCTCTTGTGCTGTTTCTCATCACACCCCAGATCCTCCCACCACATCCCAGAACCATCCCACAAAGGAATGCCCCCTTCATCACCCAGTACCATCCCGGACTGTAACAATTGAACCATATCCTTTGCCAGGGCTTTTATTACCTATCATCATGCCATGAAATTATTGACATCCTACCCCTCAGAAAGTGGTGTTCCATTCGCCACAAGACCTGCCCAATCCAACCACTTAGCACTTGCTATTCCAGTCCTGTCACTGGCTTATCCTACCCCAACAGAGCCTGGGCCAACTGTGAAAGCAGCCATGTCATATACTAGTTCTCCTGCAATCATTGCACAGCTTTTTTTGTTGGTATGGCTACCAACAAGTTATCCCAGTTTACCAATGTCTCTTCTTTTCTTGTTTCTTGATCCCGGCTTCTTGAAATCTCTTGTGAAGAGTCACGATAAAAGTTTGGTAGTGGCGTAGGACAATCTGTTGTGGGTGAATTCGTTTCAACTAATAATCTGCCCAGTTAATGTGAAATAATGATGTGTGATAGAAGTGTTCAGATAAACCTTATTACACTCCCACAAGATTGTAATAATTCCACCTGGTACAGTTTATCCTAGAATTGGAAGCTGATTGCTCTGTTTTAATGAAGTGATTCCCATTCAGTTGTATTGGCATTTATTACTGGTCGTGAGGTGAACTGCTGCTTGGTAGTGTTCATGAATACTCAAAATCTACTTGCAGTTAATGTTCATTTATCAATAAGAATAGTGTTTGTCAGTGAAAGGCAATACCAATGAAGTTACACAACAGTTGGTAATTTAACTTTTGAAACCACTGGTTTATTAGCATTTCTGGGAAAGAACACTCTTATATTCTCATTTGATCATCAATTTCCGTGTAACTGTTTGTATGTGTAATGGGACTTATTACGTCGCAAATTGTTCTGATGAATGAAATTATTTGCATTACCGTATTGCTAAGCAACGTGATCAGCAAGGTGATATGTGTCCTAATTAAAACAGGACCTTGATATTTTGAATACATTTTCGGTTGTTTTTATCAAAAATCAGTATTTGTCTTGAAAAGTAATTTCAAGCTTTGCGCATTAAATCCAAGCATGTTTGCAATTATTATACGCAACTTAGTGGAAACCTCAATCACGCGCTAGCATGTAACGTGTTTCAAATTGAGCATGCGGGTTTCAATTTTCCCTGATGGGCTAGACGTCTTTTCGTAATAACTTGATGTCTATCTCACGTAAAGTCTAAATGAAACTGGATTTGTCTCTATTTCGACTCAAAATCACTAAATGAAATTCACCGCACAGGTCAGCGAACTGTACAAGCGTACTTATAGCACAAAGTGGTATAGCACAAAGTGGTAACTCGCCTAAGAGTAAAAGCTGCACATAAATTCACACTTTTTAAATGCATACAAAAATCAAAACACCTTTATATTAAACAGATAAAGTATAGCATGCAATTACTAACCAAACATTTCCTATTCTAAATAAACTTCAAGAACTTGTATTTCATAATCAATAAAATTTTATCCTGTGAAAGAAACTAATAGTCTGCTAAAACGGATTCAGATTACTGTCAACTCGTGTCTGGACGATGATGTCACGAATTGATGCTTGCTTGGAATAAATGAAATACCTGTACTGAAAAATACTATCAGTTGAGTAATTTACGGACTTTTATGATAAATTTGGTACCCCTTGCATTGCTACACCAGAATGAATGCCCACTGCCGAACCATGATCAAGAACAAAATAGATCACCCTGTGGCACAACATGCAGCTGAACATAATATGCTTGATTTCCATGGCTGCTTCACTAGCTGAGCCATCTGGTTCTTCCCCTCCACCACCAACTTTTCTGAACTGTGCAGTTTTAGAGCTATCCTAAAAACACATTCTCTACTCCCAAAATTATCTGGGGCTCAACCTGTAGTAACACACTGTCCCCACACCCTCCACCCATTGGTTTCCACCCCTTCTAACCTGTCACCTCCCCCCGTTCTTGTCTCCCATCCTCTTTGTGTACTGCTCTCTGCCAATGCATCTGACCGTCTTTCCTCACCCCTCTCCTTTTTCGCTCCCTCTTCCCCCTCCTCACCTCTCTGCTCCACAGCTTCTTCACACTGCACCTATCAGCACTATAGTCCCTTCACACTCCACCAGACAAATGTCCCTCCCCCCCCCCCCCCCCCCCCCCACGCAACTGTTATCCCTTCTTCTTCCCTGGCCCCTCCAGATTGCTGCTTCCATTCTACGTGACATCTGCATTCTGATCAGAGCTGCCAGAGATTGTGGTTGTGTGTGTGCGATACCCTTGCTTGTGTCACCGAATGTGTCAATTATGTCTGCAGATATAAAAAGCTAAACTTCACTCCTTTCAGCATCTGTTTTTTTTTTTTTTTGATCGATTTTGCTTCAGATTATCCATACTCAAATTGCTCAGGATATTTCGCGTAAGAGAACACAAAAAGTTTAAAAAGCTGGGCTAATTCTGTTTCTTTTAAGAAAATATTACTGGAGATATTATGTCTCAAAGTTGACAAAAACTCAAGGGGTAACTGTTGACATCTGCACTATGGGGTCAAACAAATCACTGTATCTGTGCAAGTATTAAATTGTTCGAAGTAAAAGTTTACCAATATTCATTGGGAACATGTGTGAATGTTCACACAAGATTTCAGTAAATTCCATGATGGTCATGTGGGAACTTTTTCCGAAATAAGATCAATTGCCATGAATGGCCCAGTATTTAAATTTGGATTTATCAGCAATTTCATAGCAGAATTTTTTACTTTTACTGACATAATTATGTTTTTAGTGGTCTGAAAATAAATTTCAAGATATTTTAGCTTTCATATTGTAAATATATTTGTTTCATTATCACAGATTTTAGAAATAATTTTGAGTGACACAAACGTCTGCTGTCATTGTACAAATGAATCAGTATTTTTTGGAAGACTGTCTTCATGAAGACCTGTTATTACAATGGGAACAGAAACTTCACTCTTCTCAAATATCGCCGTGAATCGAGCACTCTAGATTGCCTATGTTAGCAACACCTATAATTTTTTAGTTTTAGCACACAATATGTCAAAAATATTCTTTTTTTAAAATATGAATGTTTATTTGTTGATGAATGCATGAATACTTCATGTTAAATCTTAAAAATATCAAAATTTGAAATGATTTCTGTAACCACATAAATTACTTGTAAAACATTGCTATACTGATGGTCATGTGGGAACTTTTTCCGAAATAAGATCAATTGCCATGAATGGCCCAGTATTTAAATTTGGATTTATCAGCAATTTCATAGCAGAATTTTTTACTTTTACTGACATAATTATGTTTTTAGTGGTCTGAAAATAAATTTCAAGATATTTTAGCTTTCATATTGTAAATATATTTGTTTCATTATCACAGATTTTAGAAATGTTATCCTGATTTTAGTGTACTTTATGGCCTGTGCTTAGTGTGTTGAAGAATAATAGGATGTGAAACCTGTTAATCTGGTTGAGACTCGGATGTTGTAAGCTATTATTCTTAATTAATAGTCTAATTCTATTTGTAACTAACAGTGCTGAGGCCACCGTGAAAGATATCCATATCGTCGGCCAAGATATGTGGTTTGAGTGACAGTATCACATTACTTTGTGTACAATATTATGATGATGATCTTATCACTTAACGGTTGCCAAAAATCTTCGTGTAAGTACTTTTGAAAGACAGCTACACAATTTTTTCTCAACATTACTCAACAAATGTAGAAAGTTGCAGTAAATGTTCTTGGTGCATTAATTCCATGTAAAAGTCTGAGATTTTTAAAACATTCACCATTAACTTAATTATGAAAGCCATTTAATATCAAAGAAGTAACTGAATCACACACATGTAAGTGATAAACTGGTACCCACTGCAACCAGATATTACATTGTTGTTGAAAGATCAGCTATATCTGTTTTTTCATCACTGTTTATTATTATATGGAATGTAGTCCTGTGCAGCTCTCATTATTATGTGCCCACTACCATGAATAACTGAGTGCTTAGCCTTTATCTCTACTAGAGTTTTCTAATTTCCACAGCCTATTTCATAAATGAGTCTCAGTAGTTTGAAGTATGGTCCAGAACCTGTGTCAACTCATGCTAGACCATTTACTTATTTTTAAGGCTGTATTCAATGACACATTGTGCATAAAAATATAGAATAATCTTTTGTTGTCGATGTTCAGTACAGTGCTAAGAGACAGTTCAAATAGACTGTTCCACTACTGCCGCATTAACGTGGAATGTTGTAAACATCTGCAAGAGAAGTCTATGACTCTCCTGTACAGTGCACAAATGTTCTGACAACATGTAATACAAGACTTCTGGAGGAAATAGTAATAGCCAAGTACTTCTCTAATTTGTGATCTAGCAAATATTTATTTGTTGCTCCTTGGGAGCTTATATTGCAAGTACATGCACCCATGTGACGTTTGTCTGTGGTTTTCGCAAGACCAAATTTAATGTACAGTGGAGATAGTTACGCATATTGGGCTCAACAAGAAGAGTGTTCACCGCATTCTTCTGTCCAGGCAGTTCTTTCGTGGCAGCCATTGAGACACACACACACACACTGTTGTTTTCCCTATCTATGCTGTTTAAGTAGCATAAGAAGAAGCAGTGCTCTATTTATTTGAGCTACATGTTAGGTAGATTGGCAGTAGAGATCTGTCTCATTTATGTTTCTTGTGTTGATGAGACTTAATAGCAGATATAAGTTCTGATTTGTTACCTGGATAATGAGTTTGGAACAAAAGGAATCGTTGAGAAGTTCTGTTTTGTCACAAACTGTTCATAATTAGGAAAAAATTAATTTGATTTTTGAATTCAGCTTCTATTGTACAACTAAGGCCACCAGTCAAATTCTTTGTGACAAAACTGTTATTGGGACAAATGACAGCTATTGTTTTGAGCCCTATAATATTTTATTTTGTAAGAAGTCAGGTTAAAGCAGGCACATTCATAGAAATAAGCTTCCTTTACAAGGATTTTTTTGCTAATGGTGTTTGCGAACGACTACTGAAACAAACCAAAATTTTCTTTGTTATTCATTAATTAGTCAAATGCAAATTTTGTTCCAGAACATGAGTGTGCATCACCCGAAGACTTTAGGATTGGGGCTACTATCAGAACGGGTTACTCACATTTCAAGTGCTGTAATTAGATGTTCTGTTGCCACAGAGAGTGGAAAAGTAGCAACGTGGTTAGACGAATTGTTAGTACATGCAGCTGTACGTCTGGAACATCCTGCTCAAAGCTTCTCAGAATTTTCTGTTGACAGAATAATCTCTCTACATACATGTACTTTGTATACAGTGGCAAGGCTTGAGAGCGGAGCACTCTATTGGTGGTTTGTACTTTTTTGTTCAGTAATATTTTCATTAGTTAAAAATCAGTTTTACAATCATCATTTAATATAGCATGTAGCAATCTAGTTTACATTTTATCAGTTACATCTTTTGAAGATAACAAAGGTTTTAAAGGTCACAAACAAAATTGAGGATCATGTTTAATATCTTTACAAATAGCACTATTTCACAAATGTTAATCGTCAATGTGTACTTTCAAGTAATGTTGTTGGTGCCATATTTAGCAAAAATTAGATTAAAACACAAAAAGTTGCCATCAGGCGAACAAAATAATTGTCTTTTTATATGCAGTATGCACTTGAATATGCAATTTGTTTATTTTTATTGTGGTTTCTATGTATAGTATAATCCAGCCTGTCTGATGGAACCAGTGGAAGTTGGCTATTACTCACTTCTTTCACTCCCCCCTCAGTCCATTGCCAGTTTTACTGAATGTATATCAGTTCTGTGTACAGTGTCATGTTAATGTTGTATTTTGCAGTTTGTAGTAATAAGATTTCAATTTAGACTACATAAATGGAGTGTTACCTCTACATATCACTTCAGCTATAGGAACACCAGAAACACGTTTTATATGCTGCTTTCTCTGCAAGACGAGTGTATTTTGGGGGCAGACACCGCTTACATATGCTCTAAGCCCACAGTGTGTTGAGTACAAATTTACATTATGCATATAGTACAGTATCTTCAGAATCTCACAATTATTAACAGTTAGTTAAAATGTAAGCAAATACTTCTTATTGCTGATAAGAATGTTTCACGTGGGTAAAATCTGCCGCACTGGCTGGTGGTGCTCTCTTATTTTATTGATATTTTTACTTGTTAGCTCTCTGGCAAGATAAAACACTTGAATCATTAATATTAATGGGTCAGTGATATTCACATGAGGAAAGAGGGGAAGGAAGGGGGTGGGGTTAAAGTGTAGTTAACGTTTGTCCTTGCACTTTGTTAATTGTAAAACTGTGGGCGGATTTGATCGGAAATTGCAGTCTTCTAAATGGGAATGGCAGTTCAGTAGAGATAAGTGGTGTTCTGGGGACAAATAGCGTGTTTCTGTTGTACTTTCCAGTTATAAGTTTGGTTTCAATGACGTTATTAGACAGCTGTTTGACGGATCATCCTTTTTCCATTACATAGTTTTGGCGAGTTGAGATTTCCAGATAGTATGGTCGGAGATCCAATTTTAAGTCGAAAGCAGTGTAATGGGATTTTAGAAATTCTGTGGGGAAGTCCATACTTTCTTCAACATTTACCATTGTGTCGATTGATTTGCATATTATCTCTTTATTGGGAATTTTCTTTTGAATATTAATGTTGATATTATCAACAATATTATTTATAGTTGCTAAAATTGCCCTTTCAAGTAGCCAGTCTGGATTGGTGTAGTTTGAACAATGTTTGAATAAATTTGGTCGATGGGTTTGTTTTCAGCAGTCTCTATATTGCAGAAATCACTGTTGAATTTAACGCGCTTGGTAGTCTGGTCAGTAGGATATGACCTTCGCGTATTTGTAAAAGTTGTCAAGCAAAATGTGCTGTTTTTTAATCTTTCGATAGTTCAGTTCTCACACTATTGTTAATCGCAGTATTTGTATTTGTGGTCAGAGATGTGATTTTTTTCAAGCATGCATTGATCTTGTCTGCTTGTGTCGACATGGGAATAACTGGAAGTGTTTGTCAAAAATCTCCTGAGAATGTGAGCATAGTTCCTCCCATAACTTCAGTGTTTCCTCACAAGTCTTGTTATGTTCTGTCCATGACTTCGAGTGATTTTTTTGTGTGTCATTGTGCATTTTTCCTAGAAGATAATTTGAGCGTGCTTTAGAAGTTCACTCTGTCCAGTTGTTCTTGAGATTTTCTTCGGTTATTATTCAGCAGTAGTTGTAGGTGGAATGGGCAGTTTGCTGTCTTTCCACAATTGTGGCTGCAGTACCGGATGATGCCAGTGCAAGTGTTGTTTAGCACGAATTTCCACCAGCAATAGATTTATTTGAAACATTTTCCTGGTGCCACCTTGTGCATCCATTTAATAATTCTGCCAGTGTCGTAGTTGATTTGGCCTCTGATAACGTTGTAAATTTTCTTTTGATTGTCATTGAGGAGTGGTTTGTTGTGGGCAATGTATTGAAGTAGTTCGTTGATGTAGCTTTTTTCTGTTGTATTTTTGAAGTTTACCACACTGATAGCATTCTTTTGTGATGCTTACACCCCAAGTTGTACTAAGACCTGGTTGTTTATTGCTAAACTTTCATCGTCTAGGCAAATAAGTGTTTCATATATCTAAAAACAAAGATGATGTGACTTACCAAATGAAAGTGCTGGCAGGTCGACAGACACACAAACAAACACAAACATACACACAGAATTCAAGCTTTCGCAACAAACTGTTGCCTCATCAGGAAAGAGGGAAGGAGAGGGAAAGACGTCGTCTTTCCCTCTCCTCCCCTCTTTCCTGATGAGGCAACAGTGTCTTTCCCTCTCCTTCCCTCTTTCCTGATGAGGCAACAGTTTGTTGCGAAAGCTTGAATTCTGTGTGTATGTTTGTGTTTGTTTGTGTGTCTGTCGACCTGCCAGCACTTTCATTTGGTAAGTCACATCATCTTTGTTTTTAGATATATTTTTCCTACGTGGAATGTTTCCCTCTATTATAACCAAATAAGTGTTTCATTGGAAATGTCATTGTTGAATTTGATGGTCAGCTCGGGATGAGCTTGTCAGATTTGGTACAGTATGTCATCACTCATACTCTCTTTGGAGGAGACCCAGAGCTGTTTTAGATTTGGTGGGTTGCATGTGGTTAGAGTTATGACGAATAAGTCTCTTGTTTGTTTAGCTGACACTTTGAGTGAGGCTTCTTGTAGTGTTAATTCCTGGTGGTTGTTCTTTTCCAGTAATACTAAGCATTGGCACGCTTCTCTGTACGTCTGACGTAGATAACCTTCAACAGTCTGGAGATTTGCGGAACATGTTGTACCCCCTCTGTACGTCTGACGTAGATAACCTTCAACAGTCTGGAGATTTGCGGAACATGTTGTACCCCATATTTCGTGTAGCAACATCTGGAGATAGAAACATTTGGCATTGTGTGGATGTACGGTGTATATTCGGCCTAGTGCGCCAGTTTTCATGATTCCTGTTTGATATTCTACTGGAATTCCTTGTTTTCTTTGTTCAAAAATTTTTGTTGCTGTGTTTCACGTATGGTAGGTAGAAATTTCGACATACAGTAATGGATCCATTTGGCACAGTTGGTAAAAAGTTATTGATGTCATACTCTGAGGTGGTTCGCTTGCAATTTTTCTGCCAGTGTCTTTTTCTTGCAGTCTCATTTGCGAAGTAAACTCCTTTTGTCCATTTTCCAAATGTACTGCTAGATGTTGCGCAGTTGGTTCGCATTCATGTATGGGAAAACCGAAAATCCGCCACACCGCTTAGTTAGTTTTTATCTAGCTTCCCATGTGGTACATGAGGATCTCATCATTTCTGTTTTGTCGTTCACTGTCTTTGGCTGTTTCAAATATTGCCATTTCACTGCATACGTTCACATACTTAGACATATTTGATGGATTTGACTGAATTGCAGTATTCTACACTTGTGTGTGCTTGGAACATTTTGGAAAGTAGTGTGTTGTATGTTACTATCCACTGATTATCTGTTTCCAGTTTGTCACTGCCTCGTATTCGTATTTTGCTGTGAAGCCACCATTTTTGGGTGATTGTCTTCTGTATTTTGAATAACCATCAATTACAGTTTGTGTGTCGTCCAAGTATGTTTTATATATTCTGCTGAATTGAGGTTTAATGACCCGCATTGTCTATGAATCATGTTTTTTGCTACCATGTCATAGAGTTCCATATCATCTTGTGGATTGGGAAACACAGCTTGGATGATTTTTTCGATATCGTGTAGCCATACGAGATTGTGTGAGTGATGCAGTCATCCTGTTTGCCATTTGATTGTGTACATCTAGCATCTAATGGTTCCAAGATTGTGGTATTTTGTGATGACTTCAGTAAAGCTCATTTGTTTTTGTTGGAAAGTGCTGTCTATTATGTTTGTGTCCGTGCATGAGGGCTCGTCCATATCTTAGCTGTTCTTTGATTTCTGTCTGCGACGAGTTGTATGTGAATTTTATGAAGAGGTCAGATCGTTTATATTTTTGGATGTAGGTCATCATGGCATCTTGAGTGTATTCGTGCATGTGCTCCCTATGTATGTTGAGTGTAAGATTACCACTGTTCTAATGTTATCAATGTTTCCGTCATTTATTATTGCGTCTCAAACATGGACGTATTCTTCTGTGCGTAGTTTCTTCTGATTCAGTCTTATCTAAAGCATCCATTCCACTTTTGTTTTTGAATACACATCTATCAGGAATTGTCGGAATAAATGGTGAGTGTTCAGAATGTGATTGATTGAATGTTTCATTGTCTCTGATCATTTAGCGGTAAGCATAGAACTTCTTGGAAGTGATTTTTTTGCTTGTTTCTACACCTTTTCAGGTTGGATTTGTTTCACGTAAAAAAATATCCATCCTCTCTGTGCTGAAATATTAATGGGTATTGGAGGGCACCATATGTACAGTGTGTCTCTGCAATGCGTTGTAGTTCTCCTCTTCTCCATTGTACAGTTATGTCACGACTTGTTTTCATTGTCCCAATTACGATGGCAACTTTGTCTATCTGAGGTGCATTAAAGTGATGTTTCTCCAGGTGTCTTTTGTTACTCAGATTATAAATTTATAGTCATTAGAAATCGTTCTGTCTGATGCTGGTTTGAATATGTGAATCAGTTGATTTTATTCGTCTGGGATCCTCTGTACATTTCCGGACTACCACTCGTCTCACTCCACTGATATTTGTGCATTGTTGATCAGTTTCTGTTTCTTCATTTCTGATTAAATATGCTTGCAGAAATTTATGGTCTTAATTGAATAGTGATAGTAATGATCCCATGTTGTGATAGGTTTGTCCTTCTGATGAATAAAACATAGTATTTTTCACCTCATTTGTGTTGATCAAAGTGATAATGAAGGAAGTCGTTTGGGAAGAGGCATTGTTCACTTTTATATTTTGAGAAAAGTGTTTTGATTCTGGAGTTTTCCCAGTCATGTAATGTAAAAATTCCTTTGGAGGTACTTCCAGTGGTGGTAATCAAATTTTTCCATTCATGCAATAGAATCCTGGTGTTTCTGTACTGAATTTTTTCACGTTGCAAAATTGGCAGATGTTACTACTTTTGTTCCTTACATCTTCTACTTGTTATTCACAAGAGAAAATAACTCTCTCAGTGTGAGCATTACTTTCTGGTATGTTTGTAACATAATCTACCAGCTTACCCAAGTTTTCAAAATTCACATTATTTGATTTCAAAGTTGTTAAAACCTTTATCCATTTCTGGCTAACGCTATTCTCTAAAGAGACAGCATTGTTAGAACTACAAAAATCCTCATATAATTCATTTTCATTTACACAATCCAGCCTGACACATGCATTTCATTGAATATTAATTGTTAGACATAGTTGATAGAGTTTAATCCCACTATCATCAAATTTGTTAACTAAATAAAAATTCAATGAAGTTGTTATCACTCGTAGATTTCAAATTTGAATCAAGAATGATGACTAACAATTTATGAGTACTACTGCCTAAAATATATCTTCCTTCTTCTGTTAACTTCATCAACTGTACAGCTTCATGAGATTCCATAATACTAAGATCAGATTTTTCCAAGTACTTCTCTTTTTGAATGGAAACATTTCCAGTATTCACAAAGAAACTAATATCAGCCTGAACAATTGTATGTACTTCTGTATTTTCGTTGCAAAAATACTTTTTCAAAACTTTAGGACAGTCTGAATCATCTGTGCTTTTAAAGTAGCTTTTTATAGGTTCCCAATTTTTTAAAAGCCTGTCAACAGCAAGTGTGAGAGATAACCATCTAGTATTGATATAACCTTTTAGTATTTACATGCCACAGGATTTCAGTCCATTCAGCATAAAAAAATTCAAAAAATGAGTTTAATGTTTCACTTTGTTTGGCAGAACAGAAAGTTATGTTGTTGTTGTTGTTGTTTTTGTTGTGGTCTTCAGTCCTGAGACTGGTTTGATGCAGCTCTCCATGCTACTCTATCCTGTGCAAGCTGCTGCTTCTCCCAGTACCTACTGCAACCTACATCCTTCTGCCTCAGAACATGTCCTACCAACCGAGCCCTTCTTCTAGTCAAGTTGTGCCACAAATTTCTCTTCTCTCCAATTATATTCAATACTTCCTCATTAGTTATGTGATCTACCCATCTAATCTTCAGCATTCTTCTGTAGCACCATACTTACTATATATTTTCAATACTAACACTTCATCATCATCATCATCAACAATGGGTCATCATCATCATCAACAATGGGTTGTGTCTGCCTTACAGCAGGTATTGACTGCAAACCCCTCCATTCTTCTCTGTCTTCTGCGTTCCTCGTCATTCTTTGGTACCCTCCTTGTGGCCTGCTGACATCCAGCATCTGGAACCTCCTTCTGCCCTTCCCTCTCATTCCCGGAATGAAACCTTCAGTTGCCTCTACTAGAAGGCAATCTCTTCTTAGATTGTGGCCTGTCCAGTTTAGTTTCCTGTTCTTCAACGTCAGCAGCATCCTCCATTCTTCTCCAACTCTCCTCAGTACTTCATACCTGACTTTATCAGTCCAGCTGATCTTCTCCATTCTACGCCATATCCACATTTCACAAGCTTCAATTCTCTTCTCATCCTGTTTTCTCAAAGTCCATGTTTCTGCTCCATACAAGGCCATGCCTCATATTAAGCACTTAACCGGTTGCTTCCTTAATTCCTTGTTTAAACAACTAGTTAAGAGTCTTCTCTGCTTTTGAAATGCCTCTTTCGCCAGAGCCATTCTCACTTCGATATCTTGTTGGCAATCCATGTCTTCTTTAATCCAACTTCCCAGATACTTGAATGCTCTTACCTGTTCTATGATTTCTGACCCCGATCTTAATTTTCACTTTTGTTTTCTTTAGGCCTATTACAATGCTTGTGGTTTCTTTTTATTAATTTTCATACCATATGCTGCACAGGCTTCATTTAGCATTGAATCAGCATCACTTGATTATCTGCGAGGATCGCCATGTTATCCGCAGATCTGATACGTCAACTTCTACATATTGTAAACAGTCTCATGCATTTTTCATGGCATTATGAAGCACATCGTTAAAACAACTGACGTTGTGGATCTTTTCATTCTCATTATTTAATAGTTTCACGATTGAAGGGTGCTTGCCATAATTTATGTTGCCACTATCAGCACAGTATGATGATTTATTACCGACATTCAAGTTATTATTTGACTTCAATGAATTTTTTTAACAACCTATTGCAGTTTCATCTGCCTGTTCTAAGAAATACAACAGTTTGTTTTCAGTTCCACTAAAGAAGTCAGAATGTTGTATTACAACTAGAAACATTTCCCTGTTTAGGTGATTGGAGGCATCTGTTGCTAAAGAAAAGAACAAGCTACATTTTATGGTGTCATTTAAAACTTCCAAGAAATTGTTCACATGACATGGGGCCAATATGTTCATTATGATCATTTCAATTTTAGTTCACCCACAAGATAGAGGGTGATGCAGAATAATGGGAATGTTTGAAATGAGCAGTGGCAGCCATGGACAGGTGCCAGCACTGCGGGTTCATACATTTAGTGAGTAAACAGTCCGCCATTTCAGTAATCGTGGATCAGTGGAGTGGACAACTGCATGTGTTAGCCATAAAAATGTTTTATAAAAACAAAGATTGGTAGCGGCGCAGAGGAAGTTTCGACGTTTTTATAATTTAGGACATCATGATGCTGTTCTGTCGAAACGCGATAAAATGTTGGATTCATAATTTGAAGAGACTGGATCTGCCCTCAAGAAGAAACCAACAGGAATGTGTTCTCTAGTGAACATTGATGTTGTATGTGAGTCTGTCTTACAGAGCCCACAGCGTTCAAATTGTAAGCAAGCAGCTGTGGTTGGAATGTCCCAGGAGAGTGTTTGAAGAATTGTTTATCTCGATTTAAAATTTCATCTATACAAACTACAGATGGTGCAACAAAAAATAAACAATGACGATGAATTTCCAAACAGGTTGTGGATGTCAGATTCGGCACGTTCCCCTCTCACAGGTTATGTGAATAAACAGAACTACCATTGCTGGGCAAACACATATCGTAATGATGTTCATGAGTGCCCTTTACATGCTAGTAAAGTGACAGTATGGTGTGGTGTTTCATCACATGGGATTATCGAACCCTATTTTTTCGCAAATGAACTGATTGTTGTGTAGAGATGTTATGAGCTTTCATTACACGTGCATTGAACAGCTTTCCAAACATTCAGGCAGCCTGGTTTCAACAGGACGAATCAACATCGCACACTGCACGGCAATCAATGGCAGATGTGCGAGAATTGTTCGGCAAGCGTGTGATCTCATGATTCAGTAACATTCCCTGGCTCCCTAGATCAATAGATTTATCCATTTGTCATTTTTGCTTGTGGGGTTACCTCAAGAGCAAAGTCTACACAACTTGATCAAGAACCCTGGATGAGTTAAAACAGAGAATTCGGGATGCAATTCACAGTATCCCAGCTGAGATGCTGCAGAGGTCATTGGAGGAATCTCAACAGCAGATTTCACGAATGTGTTCATACAGATGTAATTTTTTTAAAAAAATGATAAATGCCATCAATGTTTAGTAAATGGCAAAGTTGCAAGGTTTCAATTACTATGAAGGCAATTTGTTTCCTTCATCACTTCCAGTTTTATTGGATTGTAAAAATGTTCCCATTTTTCCGTGTCACTCTGTATTTTCTTTGACACATTAGATTCACTGAACATGTTTTTTGAAAGTTTTATTGCACAGTCCTGGCTTTTACAGCTTAGATTGTGTTTTACTGTGTGGTAGACTAATGAAAGTTCACGAGCAATGGTTTTCACATCATCATTTGTTAGATCTTTGTCCAAGTTTAGGAGAATTGAAGAAAGTAGTTATCTTGGATGGAGTAGTGAGATCATTTGCTTTGCATTCATGATCTGCAAGCAAATACAAGAAGTTAACTCAGAAAATTACCAATTAGAACATGTTCAACAGTAAGATATATTTTTTTATAATACATAGTAATACTTATTACCTGAAATATTGATGTGCTGTACACAGTCATGCTTGCTGCCATGTGCGATGCTAAACTGACATTTGCATATTGAACTGTTTACTTTATAAGCATTTGACCGTGGTCCAGTCCAGGAATATAAAGTTTCTAACTTTATAAGATATGTACACATATACTTCATGTTTTCTTTTTTGGTTGCTGCCCATCATAAAATCTTGGAACAATGATTCACAGTAAGCACTGGCACTGAAACAGTCATGTCTAATCACCCAAGTGTCGCTTGACCATTTTCTAAAATAATAGACGTAATGTCGATATACAATCAGTTTTGTCTGCTGTGCAATGTTTCAATGACTTCTACCATGCATTCAGAATTTAAATACTTAGAAAATATTTGTACATGTGTAAAAATAGCTAAAAACAGGTGAAAACTGCCCAATGAGCAGAAGATCATGAAAAAAAATGTGTTCAATATGGGAGAGTTCGTCGCTGTACACATTTCACATAAAAATGGGAACCTTCTTCATGAATGGGCGTAGAGGGCTACCGCATCATGTAACCCTTGATCGTACTGGGACGCTTTTCTGAGTTTTAGGGCCACATGCACTATACACTTACTTTTATAATATATATTGAATTGATTGGAATTTGAGCTAAATTCTCAGTGATACATTTTTGTCAGCATCCCCCGTCTCTTTTTTGCCATCCCCTGTCTCCTCTCCCTCTCCCTCCCCCCCCTCCCTCCCACCTCCAATTCATGGAGAAATGCTTAAGAGGTATATTAGATAAAAAATTTTGCTATTGAGACTATCAGTGTCTGACTTTTGCTCTTTTTTTTTTTTTTTTTTTTTTTTTTTCCTAGGGGTGTTCTTCCATTTGGACAACGAAAACGCTTGTGGGAGAAACACAGAGCAAAAACTCGGAAGCGTAGACCATCCACAGCATCGGCAGAAATAGTGTGTGGGAGCCAAGTTTGCATGAAGAATAGCCCAATGTATCAGCCAGGAGCTATAGGTTTGTTTTTATTTTGGACCTTTTATTATTCTGAATGTAATGTACTGTACCGTTGTTTTGACTGTAAACTGCTAATACTTTGGCAATTGAACACAAATGGATTTCAGATAATATGCTGAGTAGACAGATAGTGTCAGAATTGGACTCTGTCTCATCTAATAATAAGGTAGAAAATATTTTACATGCAGAACTGAAGCTTGAATAAATTAATGAACTACAATAGTAGAATAAGGAAGGGAAGATATAGGCATAATGTCCTCTCCAACAGTGAGTTGTCAGAGATGGATCAGAGTTCAGACAGAAAGTGATGGCGGAGGAAATTGTCTATGTCCTCGTCAGAGGATCCACCCTGGTAATGTCTTATAAGGGGTTAGATACAGTAATCAAGCAGTAAAGTTAGGCTAGATTTTAATTTTTGTTCCTAAAAAAATATGAATTTTAATTTCATGCAATGTATTGTGTGAAGTATGCATACAGGCAACAAGAAAACCAGGCACTTGGATAAGGAACTACTTCACTAATGCCATAATTAAGTTACAATTCAGTGTTGCAAAAATGTTGATTTTCACAGTTTCCTTGATAACTCAATTTGTAATAAACATTTTGCATTTATTTTTATCGGGTTTTATAGCTTTAACCCATTGGTAAAACATTCATTAGGATCATCAGTTCACTCCTTGTGTAATGTTTTACAATAAATTTGAGTTCCTTATTGGATATATTTTAAGCCAAAGAGGTTTCAAAAAGAAAGAAAAAAATCGCTTCAAAATTTTATTCCATTTTGAAGTCCCATTTCTCAAATGAAACGCCTCCAATTTTTAGTGTAACCATCATTTGAAAGAGTTTGTTTCATGGGGACATTCTATGAATAGTCTGTAATTGAAAAAAAGATAAATACCTGCTGCAATGTTTTCAGAAGTTCAATATTTAGTTCATAGTGGATTGCAGATTCAGTGGTAATCAGAGTACAGATTGTCAGGACGCTGAGGTTTCACACCATTTTAATTGGATGGATAGAAAGATACGTAGATACTCATTTTGTTCCATAGATGTGTTAATTTTCCTTATGCAGTTCCTAATTGAATATTTGAGAAAGTGAAGTAAATAAAAGATCTTAAACATATTTTTTGTGTAGATTTATTATTTCTAGTATTGAATCCATTAACTGAGCTTCTGATATGAAAAATAGATTATTTGTGACAAGTTTCATTCAGAGCCTGTGACTTGCTCCAGTTGGACATGAAGCACAGGAAGTTTAAATACATGGATTGAACTGACTTCTTTCTGTTATTTTCAGAAGTTTTTGATTCATGGGCATACATATACAATATCTTGAAATCATCGCCAGAGGTGTCAAAAATATATGTGTCAGAAGAAATCCTAAGCCTGACTGGGAATTAAACCCCAGACATTTAATCTCTTGAGTCAAGTGGAATGTAAAGTGTACCAGAACACCCAGTGTGAAACTCCGTTCACTTTTTTCTTTAAAACAAATGAGCCGTGCTACTGTTTTTTCCTATGGCAGTACCAAAGTTATGTGATCGGTTGACACTAGTCGGTAGCAGCACATGCGCTGACTAGCTCTACTTACTTCATTTCTCCTAGCCGGCTGCTGACTTCCTAATTGCCTCCTACAATAGTGTTGGAGGTAACTGGAAGGAGTGTGCTAGTGAGATAATCCCACCTAACCACCAATAAACCACATACACTATCTGGGTCCAAGCAAATTGTAACAATAGTCCAGCCTCACAAAACTTAGGTTGTGTGACATTGACAGAGTTAAAGAAAGATCACCACTACGTGACACACAGCTATCTCCTTCAGAAAACAAGCCACTGTGGTGAGCCAGTGAGCCATTCTGTGTAACACACAAATGCTGCCCTCCCTTTAAAATGACATACTGGTGGATATAGAGAAACTGTGAAAATCCTGAGTCCAGTTTGCTCATGTTTCTGAATTGGCTGAGAACATTGTGTAAGAGATAACTGTTGTTTGTTAGGGACATATTATTCTTGTTTTATTTTTGCCTTAAGTCAAGCCCTAATATTTCATGTCGTATGTGTGTGTGCATGTACATCTGTGACATGTGGCTTTAGATCACTTTAGGTAAAATTTGATACTTGATTTTTTTTTTATGCAAAGATTCTAAAGACCAATGTGTTGAACTTCAAGAATATTCAGTTGATCAGTCCCTTGTGATTGATTGTGATTGATATGAACAGTTCTGCTCTATTCTGAGATGTGCAGTGACTGAAGATGATGTGAAGGTGTTTCCTGGTCTTGTTACGTAATTGCAATTTAGATTTGATCAATTCGGGAAAGTTGCGAGAGCTTGTCATTGAACATCATTTTGTACATCGTGAATTCCAATATATGGCTTCTAGGCAATTGGTCATATTTGTGAGATAATTAAAAGTGTGTGTGTGTGTGTGTGTGTGTGTGTGTGTGTGTGTGTGTGTGTGTGTGTGTGTGTACAGGGAAAAAATCTAATCAATAACAAAATTTACTGTATTTAAGGTTCTCCCCCATCCCATTCTAATGTGCTCCACATTTGTTTGTATATGCATGTGAGCTTGAAGAGTGTGTGTGTTTGTTTTCAGTCAGATGTAGCATGACCAGAACTCAGGAACATAAGTTTTTCTTTAACAGGTTTCACTATATCGGGTGGGGTTCCAAAAGTGGGCCAGCTGCTGAATGCTGCATGGAATTTGACTGATGTATGCCGTTTCAAGCTGCTAAATATAACTGCACCTGATCAGCAACGTCGCGATGCACAGAGCTCGTCTGGAACATTGCCAGCTCCTAGTTCCAGTAAAAGCAACAGCCACAAGGAAACAGCTGATAGGTTGGATATGCCACCACCTCCCTCACCAGCTTCCAGCACGTGCAGTGATACAGGCAGCATTACCACCAGTCACAGTGAGTACTTTTACATAACTCTCTGAATTATAAAGTTATTGTTCACCTTTTAACTGTACACAGTGAATGAACAAAATGAACTCATTGCTATGTATCTTAAGCTTCAGGGTTGACGTATTATACAGGAAAATGTATTGCTACTGACAAGAGATACTTGAGTTCCTAAACGTCTATAGAGTGAGGGATACATACAATTAGCTTGTATTGGGATTTATGTCAAAGCCATTGCTTATTTAAGCAGCAAAATATAAAATATTAACCTAATCCTTTTGACTAACTGTTGACATCTCTCTGTCCTCAGGGAACCATACTACACCTCCCAGAGTTATAGGGGATTGTTAAGTGTGTTTGGTGGTATATTTCTTGATAGTTGTGATTTATCACTGAACTTCACAAAAATAATTTTTCCATGTTCTCTCTTGTGCTGCTGCTGTTGTTGATACATAGAGTTATATGTAAATTAGCGCCACAGCTGCTGGTAAGAAGATAATTTTTGCTAACACAGAATGTTTCCGTTGAACATTTTCAGGTGACTTGTATTGGACACACACATGTAGCTATCACTAGTGAAAATTAAAACAGTTTTCTGTTGGTAATTGAGATCATGATATACATACATCATATTGCAGTTGACAGACTTTTAGCATGTTATTTATTACAGCGTAGCCATGTGTTTTTCAGATAAATTCTGCCTGAAACTATTGAGATTTTTTTATTTTTGCAAGTATTGGGAGTGGAGATGGATGATGTGAAAATTATAACAAGAGCACTAAACGAAGTATCAGAGAAGCAGAATGTGTCTACACTCTTGCATCCTCAGATCTCATAAGTAATGGTGCATTTTCCCATATAGACATGTATATGTTGTGATGAAGATGAATTCTGCTCCATACTAAAATGCTGTGGCTCTGTGCTCAATTCCAAAAATTTCTTACCCGGGTGTGAAATCTGTTGTTGTATCCATAACAATCTTGGTACAAGTTTGTTACCCTTGACAATGTGTTTTCCAAGATCTCCAGCACTGGTGGTACTGTCAATGATCCTGACACTATAGCTGAACCCCCTGGCAGTGTATCGGTATTAAGTAACTACCTATTGGCATTCTTAATCTAGTGTCACACAGCGTAGTCTGCCGACCATAACCTTCACTTCGCATCCTATGGAAACATACAGTGCCCCCTTCAGCGAATGCGAAGGCCAGAGTGCAATAGCACAGTCCGATGACATGTCTATGGGGCCTGACCAAATCCATAATTGGATGTTGAAACATCTTTGCAGTGGAAACTTCACTTGTATTGTCTTCATCTTGGCAAGAAGAGGAATTCAAATAATAGTGGCTTCAGTATACTGACAGTGATGCCTTCTTGCCAAATAAAGACCCAGATATTGTAAACATTTGGAGGACAGTCTTAGTGACCAAAGTGTAATTAACCCTACTTGAAAAGATCATTTACTGTCTGATGTGGTGTCTTGAATTACGAGATCTCTCTTCTTGGCTGCAGTGAAATTTCCTCATGTTACGAACTATGACCGACCACGTGTTGTGCTTGCAAACTGCTATTAGAGAAACTTTTCTACTTGGACACCATTTAATTCTTGTATTTTTCAAGTTAGAAAAAGTGTATGGCACTACCCAGCATAATAGTGTTCCGTTCTTCATGAATGGGAATTCTAAGACTGCTTGCCAATTTTCATCCAAAAACTCTGTCGCTTTGTGTTTTCTGGGCTGGATAGGGGCCACTTACAGCAATCTCTGTGTTCAACTGAATTTTAGCATGCAGTCATTGTTTCTGCAAGCGACTATATTTGCTATTGCCATCATCACTGTTGTATGTAATGAGTTCTGATTTGCCCACAAGAATCCTTTATGCATGCCTACTGTTGAGCACAATTTCAAGAAGCCATGAGCAGCATACAAAACTTGGACTTTTAAGTGCGGATATGATTTGTTCCCTCCAAAACCCTTTTAATGACCTGCAGACGCATCATTTCACCCGTCAGACTGACATCTACTCAAGAGATGATCTGTTAGGTGTTCATCAGAGTTCATCAGTTAATGTGTGTTGTGCTTTCCCATATGCAGAATTTTCAATTTTCCATCCATCGAAGGACAGTTTTAAAATTTTATGGTTAATAGTGATGTTAATAAATTCCTCTTTTTCAATAAATACTTTTCTCGCTATTTCAAGTGCGCATTATATGTCTTTTCCACATAGTGGTTCATGAGTTATTTTACTGCCTAATAACAGACCTTATTTACAAGCTTTAATGTTTCATTTCCTAATCCTTTTCCCTCAAGCATCACTTGATTTAATTCGACTAAATTCCATTATCCATGTTTTACTTTAGTTGATATTCATCTTAGAGCCTCAATTCAAGACTTTATCCATTTCAGCTACATTCCATTATTCTTGTTTTACTTTTGTTGATATTCATGTTATAGACTCAATTCAAGACTTTATCCATGCTATTCAACTATTCCTCCAAGTTCCTTGCTGTTCAGGTAGAATTAACAGTGCCATCTACAAACCTCATAGTTTTTATTTCTTCTCCTTAAACTTTAATTCTCTTTCCAAATGTACCCTTGATTTCTTTTATTCTCGCTCAGTGCACAGACTGAATAACATCGGGTATAGGCTACAACACTGTCTCACCCCTTCCCTCTCATGTCCTTCACTCTCATCACAGCAAATGTAAATAACCCTTTGCACACAGTATTTTTTCCCCTATTATCTTCAGGATTTCAAACGTTTTATTCCAGTCAACTTATTTGTAAACTTATGTAAGTCTTCAAATTTTATATAGGTTTGGCTTTATTTGTGTCTGTTTTGTAAGATAAGTCATGTGGTCACTGCTAACTCACATGGTCTCATATTTCTCTGGACCGAAACTGTTCTTCCCTGATCTTCTATCAATGTTTTCATTTTTCTGTAAATAATTTATCAGTATTTTGCAGCCCTGACTTATCAAACTGATGGTTCTATAATATTCACATTTTTCAATTATTCTGATGGAGTGTCGTCTACTCCAGATTCTATGTTTCTATTAAAGGATGCGAATGTTCTGACAAATTCTCGTCTCCAGTCTCATTTTATCTTCTCTTTCCTTACTATTGCCTTCAAGTTCATTTTCTTTGTGTAGAATTTCACAGAGATGCTGAAGAAACTGAACAGGCAGATTCTTGAAGATACAAGTGAACTATCCTGACAAAGCCTACCTACAAAGTTCCAAGAACCAGCTTTGAATGATGTCTCAAGGAATATACAACAACCCACTGTTTATCGCTCAAATAGGAATTGTGAGGACAAGATTAATTACGTCACACACACAGACATTTAAACAATAAGCCTTCCCCGCACTCAATATGTGAATAGAATGAGAAGAAACCCTAATAACTGATACAATGGAGTGTACCCTCTGTCATGCACTTCACAGCGGTTTGCAGAATATAGATGTAGATGTCTGCTGGGTCTTGTCTTTTAGCCTATTTGGTCATCTGCTGCCTTCACTAGTTCATCTCTCAAAGCTACCCATTTGTCTTTTGTTGTATTCTTTTTCCCTCTTTCATTCGATAGTTTCCAAATGCTGCCTTTGAAAGTACATACAACTTCTGGGTGTTCCAGTTTATACAGTCCGCATCTCTGTGATTTCTTACTTTTCTGCAATTTCTTCCGTTTCAATCTGCAGGTCATAACCAATAAATTATGGTCCCCCAGATTCCGCACCTGCCTTTGGAATTGTTTTGCAGATTGAAATTTGGTTTCTGAATCTCTGTTTTACCGTACATAATCTCACTTCTGGTGTCTCCAGGCCCCAATCGCATGTTAATTTTTTCACGTTCCTGAATAAAGTGTTAGCAATGATTAAATTGTGTTGTGTGTCAAATTCTACCAAGTAGTCTCCCTTTTTATTCCCTTTCCCCTGTTTGTTTTCTAATACTGAATTCCAGGCCACCACCAATATTAATTTTTTTTCTGTCATTTTGATCTGAAATATTTCTTTTGTCCACCATACAAGCTTTCATTATCACCTTCATTTGCAGAGTGGTCATATATACATGCACTTTGTGCCGTGTTGTGCGTTTCAAAATTTAATCAGCATTCTGTTCTAACAATGTTGTTATTAAAATTGGACAAAAGAAGTGAGTTGCCAGTGTTTTAATGGTATCATTCCCACTACCTGCATATTAGACCACTACATTGTATGATTAACTCAGCTGCTGAATAGTCAGCCTGTAGATTACCAAATGGTGAACTGCTTGATGATATCTGTTGTTTAGTGAAGAGTTACTTGAAGTAAGATTTCAAGAATTCTGAGACCTTTGCAACAAGGAAACAAAGAAGATATTTCAATAAATTTTCACAAGATGTCTGTCATCATGAAGGTTTTCATAGTGCCCAGAAATCGGTATTCCAAGCCTACTATTTCAACCTTATACATATGACAAGCTGTATTACCACTGACAAATATTTCCGTAGTGAGTGAATCTTGTACTCACAAGTGTGCTGCTCAGTTAAAGGTATGTGCCTGGCACTCTCACTCAAACCTTTTTGTGGGTCATCTATCAGAATTCTCCCTGTGGGCACCAATTTGTAACTCTCTTATTAGATAAAGATTTTTTTTGATCATATTTTCGTGATAAGGATTGTGGCAAAACACCGCTTTCTAATTTTTCTTCAACCTGTTTCATGTGGACCCTTTCCACTTCAGCGTAATATGTCTCGTCCCCTGTGATGGCTCCACGAAACCTGTTTCAGTATGGAAGCCCACGGACCTCAACAGTACAGGGTGTCCCACTCAAAGCTCGCTGATTTTAAGGACCCAGGGGATAGAAACCACAGCATATACAACAATGAAAAATGCACCACATTGCAGAGCATCTCAAAGAATTTATATTCCCATGTCAGAAGTACCAAGTATCGTCACCTGAGCGCAGAGTGGAGTGAAAATGGCGACTCCATAGCAGCGCACGCAAGCAGTAGTGTGGTTTGCAGAAACAAAATCGCCGATTACTAAATTATCGTCGTGCGTATGAATGTGATCCACCTGATAGGAAAACAATTAAGGAATCGTATAGTAAGTTTCTGGCAACAGGAAGTGTTCTGAGACATTCTGGCGGTGCACGTTACAGAGTTTTAGAAGAGACATTTGGGGACATAAGACAAACATTTCTCAGAAGTCAGTTCGTTGAGCATCTAGGCAATGTGATGTACCTTGATCAACATTGCATCGTGTAGTTCACCAGCGTCTTTGTATGTGTGCTTACAGAGTGAAAATTCTGCAACAGCTGACGCTGAATGACAAACCATGCTGACAACTGTTTGCTGTGGATATGCTGCAGCGTATTTATATGGATACCAGCTTTCTGGAAAGATGTTTATTCTCAGATGAGGAAACCTTTCGTCTATCAGGAAGGGTTAACAAGCATAATGTTCAGATTCTGGGTTTGCAAAATCTGCACATTGTCATTGAACATGTTTGTGATAGCCATTTTCACTTCATGCGACCATGCTGCACTCTGGCGACAATACATGGCACTTCTGACGTGGGAATATAAATTCTTTCAGATGCTCTACAATGTGGTGCATTTTTCATTGTCATATCTACTGTGGGTTTTTCCCCCTGGGTCTTTGCAATCAGGGAGTTTTGAGTTGGACACCCTGTACTTCGCTGTCTGCACCTTGCCTCTCCCATTCAATCTCGAAACAACTTCGGATCACACATTCCATTGTGGTGAAGGACTTGCAAAGGGCTTTACAGGTGGGCAGTTCCGAATAGACTGGTCCGCAGACAGACCTCCTTTGACCTTTCACATCCTATAATCAGCTACGAAGGTCCATTTCTCATTATTACACAATTTTAAGTTAGAGTGGAAGTAATCCATATGAGAACCATGGCTTTAACCCTCCAGCAGGTGCGTCAACTTTCATGACACCACTAGTCGCGATGTATCTCGTGGATACATGCGACGATTTTTGTGGTTTTTTGTTTGTTTACAGGTTCTTTCTCTTTTGCTTTTGTTTTAAATTGCAGTTACCTTTATTGTTACAGATTTTACAAATACAGAAGTGAACATCAGGCTCATTACACTTTCAAACTAACAGAAATATTTGACATTTTGTAATGGAGAAGTACACGAAATCCTTTTAAAAATTGATTTTATTATAGATACAAATAAATTATTGAACTAATCAAAGCATGTCTCTTTTTACTGATAGCCCTCTACAGAAAGACATTGTTCACAAATTATTTTTGTGTGTTTTTGCAAACAAAGATGTGTACCGCATTTTTCACATGTATACTTTCTGAGACAAGTCTTTTTTTGTCTCCCTGTAGCATGACTGGCACCATTTTCTTTTTTTGTTTCCTGATTCCAAGGATTGTTCAGCGTTTTCTTGCTCTTTTCCTTTAGGTTTGTACTTTACTAGCATTGACTTTATATCATCAGGTAGAGTCATAATAAGAGCTCTTCTTTTGAGATGATCTTGCAGTAGAGTCAGAGCCAAAGTTTTGAGGTACTCGCGCCGATTTGAGTATTTATTCTTGTTGCCCAAGAAAATTACTCTTGAGTTGATGCCTGCAATGTTCAGCAGGTGGAAAAAAATCACCATAGGCCATGTTCTTCTTGACCTAGCTACATTGTAGGTTGCACAGAGTTTGTCAACTACATCAACTCCAGATTTGGTGTCGTTATAGTGTAGAATAATTGCTGGTTTTTTCTCTAAACCTTCCGAAACCTCACTTGACGAAACATGCATATTCGAAAGGAGGACTACAGTTTTCCCTATTTTCGGGACATACGACACAAGGGTTTCATTCTTGCTGTAGCCAAATACGCTATCATACTGCTGTCTACTTTTTGGTGCTACGAAATTCGATGGCAGTTCCTTCTTGTTTTTTCTAATTGTGCCTACAAACGACAGTCTCCTTTTATGCAGTTCTCTTACTAACTGCAAACTAGTGAACCAGTTATCTGCTGTAATGTTTCTACCCGTCCCATATATTGGTTCGGCAAGTATCAGAACTACTTCTTTGGCAGAGTTGTTATTCTGAAAGGGTCCTTCTGGTTGTAATCCACAATATATTTCCATGTTGTAAGTATAATAAAGCTTGGCATCACGTAGACAGAAAATTTTGATGCCATATTTAGATGGTTTGGATGGTATGAACTGGTGAAATCCACACCGGCCTCGAAATGCTGGTAGCTGCTCATCAACTGTGACTTTCTGACCGAGGGAGAATGTGTCTTGCAGTTATTCAAACACACGGTGAACATTTCCCTCACGGCTGCTAATTTGTCTGTCTTGCGCCGTTCTTGTCTTGTAGCTCCATCGTCAAAACGAACACATCTTATTAGGAACAGGAAAAGCTTTTCGGACATGGTCATTCTAAAAATATTCAGACCAAGGTCATCTGCTGTCCAGAAGTCGTGAACATTCTGTCGCCCACCACGGAACACACCAGCAAGGTAAAACAAGCCAAGAAAGGCTTTTATTTCGATTGCGTCTGTGTCCTTGCAGTCACTCTCCCGAACAAAGTTTCCTTTTAGATCAGCTATACGCCTGTTAGTGTTGACCACAATTAGATCTAGGATATCATTACTGATGAATAGGCTCCAGCAGTCAATTTCAGTTACCATTTTCTTTGCGTCTCCAGCTACTCCAGGCAGTTTGGTTAGTATATTATGAGGCTGTGTCTGTGTTGCTTTCCAAGGCACTTTCCTACATTTAGTTCCATCCTTACCTAAAATAAAAAATAAGTACATTACACCATTATTAGATATTGTTATTATTACATCTGAAAGCATATTTATTGTCTTTTCTACTCACCAAAATAGTAATGTTCATCAGTTTCCTGCGCTTCATTATTTTCCTCTTCATCAAATTCATGATCTGTGTCTGAGTCTACAGATCGTGTTTCGAGTATATCTTTGGTTTCTGAATCAGTTTCTGCAAGATCATCTTCATCTTCAATGGATACCTCGTCGTCGAGAAGAAGGCGATGTACTTCTTCCAAATCCTTAGGATTTTCTAGGTCATATCGTTTACTCATTTTGAAAGAGAGTACACGTAGCTACAACGAAACGTTGCTTCATTTAGAAGACAACAACGCAACTGCCGATTTGCGTACGCTGCAAACAATGCAACAGCTGCAGTCATTAGCGGCGACAAAGCATTACCCGAGTAGGCGCGCTGTATCTGAGAGATACAGGCAGTACACGTTCCCACACCTGACTCATTTATGACCTTGTCAGTATCGGGATAAGACTGAAATTCCTGTGAAGCAATAAGAAAGGTATGACACGAGAAGTCATGGGCCAGCAAACCGTTACCACTATTCATTGCGGTAATATTAGAGAAAAAGTGGGTCATGTATCTCACAGATACATGCGCGACTGTCGGAGGGTTAAGCAACTTTTATTGCCCATTGAAATGAGGAATGTCATCTTCAAAGTCCTTCCTAGTTTTCCAAAAGCACTTGTCAAAATGTTTGTCCATCCCACGAAATAACCCGCTCTATCCTCGGGCAAATTTTGCTTCTAACCCTTTTTGCGTGTCTGTACCTGTGTGAAAGGCCCAACCGTGAGATCATTCCTGTTCGCAAACCTGTCATGTATCAGTCCAGTCTCACTCACTAGGTAAATTCCTGTGGATTTTAAAGGACCTAAATGTAGCAAGCATAACTAGTCTTGTCATTGTTGAATATATCCTGTCATATGTTGATGGTGTTAGGACAGCAACCAGCCACAAATTTACTTTCAGTTCCTGTATTCAAAGGGTACCGTTACCGGCTTCGACTCGTGATTCATCCTCAGACGGTTTACACACTTTCTTTATGACAAAAAAACACACCACGTCATAAAGAAAGCTTGTAAACTGTCTGAGGATGAATCACAATGATTCGAAACCGGTAGCGGTACCCTGTGAACAGCCATGGACTCCATCATGTCATCATATGACAAAATTGCATATCCTGTCATAAGTGGGGCCGCAATGTGTTACTATCATTGCAGCTGCTGGACATGCTTTATCACAGAGACAACTCTAACCAGCCTGTTATTCATGAGGATGGCACCAACTCCAATGAAATTGCACTTGTGAGAACTGTTCCTCCAGGACACTCTTTCCTTCCCAAATCTCCCTTGCCTCCGTACTGTATGCATCTCCACACTGATTGCCATATTTTTTCTGCCCAGCTTCCTTCCCTTCACCAGCTTTTAGCTCACATCTCATTTTTCTTGCCTCGTTTCCTTTTGCACCCACTGTTGATGTCGATATAAAGATGGAGTGAAAATTTCTTTGCCTTGCATAGAGGTGGCACTAGAAGAAGTGAAGTTTAGATGCAGATAAAACAGTGATACAATTTGAGGAAGAATATCAATTTTTTACTGTATAATGTAATTGGATAGATAAAAAACCTGCTCACCAATTGCAGATTTCAATGCTGGGCATTGTAGTTATGACCTCCATCACAGATGCATCAAAAGGAGGAGAAAAATTTGGGTAAGAGGGGGTGTGATGACCTTCCAAATGGGTGACATGTCCACGGTGGCATTGGGCAGAGTTGTGGTGAGATTTGGTGCCAATGTGACACCGTTAACCCATTTACACCGCCACATGAACTTCTTAGATGTGCCCCACCCACTCTCCCGCCCCCCTCCCACAGGTGTTGACACCTTGCTGTTTAAAGCATTGTCGCAGAACACCACACTTTTTCCCTTAGCAGAGGAAAATTATACACAAATTTCAAACTTCAGTGTTGCAATGGATGGGAAATGGAGTTTTGGAAAAATGATCCTTTAATTCTGTTGCACATTGTATTATTTTGACTGGTATGTAAAAGAATATTTGTATTCACGTGTATGCAGGTAAAAACTGCATATGTTTGTAATGTATTTCAAAGCATAAACAGTGTTGATAAAACACACATGAGGGGGACAGAGGAATTATTGTGCTGGGGTTTTGTTACACACTGAGAGTTTACCTGCATACTGCTCCACCATTTGCTATAGTGACAGTGATGTCAGCGGTGCAGAGAATTGGTGGTGGCAACAGAAGCACAGTTTTTGTGGAGACAGTAGCATTGCACGTGTTCTCTCTTAATGCAGACCATCTATGAGTGAGCTCTTGTACCACCCTGATAATCGTTGGTCTTTCTTCTGAGGTTAACTTCAGAGAATCGGATGCACTGGCTTCCTCCCAGGGTGCCATACCTCTTTGGTTTTGGAGGCGTGTTCCTCACGCAGGAACCACAGAATTTGTCACTATTAAGTTTCCTGGTAAGATCGGCTTAGTGTGAGACCTGTGACTGACTTTATCTTTTGTCTTCTCCACTGAGCATGAAGAACGGCTTTGGTATGACTTCCTGCTTCCCCCACCCAAGAAGACACAATCATACAACTATACCCCCACCGGCGAAACATTGCACTTGACAGTTCGCTTTTTGTCTAGTTAGGTTGGCTATACTGTAATAGCGATGTTGCAACAGCAGCCTCTATACACACAGCAGATGATACAGTTTTCCATCCTGTCTCGTAAATGCAAGCGATTCAGCAATTACAGTGTATATAAAAACTCATTTTTAGTTGTACAATGACAGGAAGTAAACAACCGTATAATAATGCATGTAAAAGCATAACAATGCGCACCCTTTCGATAACGGAGCAAAGAAATACAAAAAACAAGCATCTGATGACTGGTACTTTAAAATCAGTAATGTACGTAGTTTACAAAATAAATAATAACCGAGATTGCAATAAATAACCAATAGTAGTAATTTTTCACTCACCAATTTACAGCGATAATGGCGCAATTCCATCCAGCTCGCCATCGTCACTGTTGTCCGATTCATCGCTAAAACTGTCTTCATCGTCGTCATCAGCAAGACAGATCATTAATTGTTCATGGCCACTGATAATGCCTTCTATTGTCTGTGCTGCTCGTATAAGCTTCTCGACGTGCTCGACTTTTTTTTCTCCACGAGGCTGCATCCACAATCACAAGAGCTTCACGCAACAGCTTTTCCACCTCTGTTATTGTAAAGGACTTGTTGTTGTTCCTTACATACATTTTTACATCACTCCATATTAACTCAATAGGGTTGAAATGGCAGTGATATGGTGGCAGCCTTATTACAGTATGACCCTGCTCCTTGGCAATTTCGTCTACTACATATGTAGGTGTCGTAGGCTTATTTTCTTTAACAAGAGAATATAACAGAACCTTTGTCATACTCATATCCGCTGCAATATTTCGAGCCTGTAACCACTGCACCATAACTTCTTTCCGATCATTTGTGGTTGGGGCTTTGTTCTGTATCACCGAATGATATGGAGCATTGTCCATTACAATTGTTGTAGGGACAGGAAATTGTTTTAAAAGGTTCCTGAACCACTCAACAAATCGTGTGTGATCCATATCTTCATGGTAATCACCAGTCTTTTTTGATCTGAAAACTAAAAGTGCGTCAGGGACAAAACCACTGGAGGAGCCTGCATGGACCACAATTAATCTAGCTCCTCTTCCCGTCGGCTGATGGCCGCTACTGCTGGGTGTGTTATCCGTCCAGCATTTACTGACAGCTTCTCCGGCATTAACCCACGTTTCGTCTAGCCAAATTATGGAATGAATACCTGTGCCCACAATTTTGTGCAAGAAAATTCTACGAGTGGTAACAATACGTGCCCTCTCTAACAGTACATTGCGTCCGTCTAGCGTTTTGTAACGGAAATCCATAATTTTAACACAATTTTTAGTGATGTTTTACCACCCCTGAAGAGTTCACTTTCTTGTAAAGAGATTAATAACTTAGCTACAGTCGGATACTCTTTTCTGCTGTAGTAACCATAAACATGCCTACGAACTGCATCAGTCTGGAAAGAATCTAAATCTGTGATAGGACTAGGCCACTTTTTCTTCTTTCCCGGGGTCGATAAAAATGTATTATTTGATCCAGACAGCTCGGAATCATTACGGCTCACTTCAGTATCTTCCAAGTTTTATAGTAATACTCCCTTACTTACTACGTTTCTTGCACTAATACCAAGAGTTTTCGACGTACGTTGCACCACTTTGTCAGCAGGAATTGATGGCTGTCCATGAATGCTTACGTAGTTTTTCTCCTGCTCGTAAAACTCACGAGTTCTGCGTAGCAACTCCAGTGCCTGGCTGTTTAGCGGCACCCCTCGACGCAAAGGATTGTCACTAGGTGAACGAAGTCTTTTCGGTGGCATTTTCCAAGTACGTAAACTCACAACGTAACAAAAGTCACAACGATATAGCACACAGTACAACAAAAACATGCGGTAAACAACATAACAATTCACGTTGTATACATATTCACTAAACAAAGCCGGCAACGCGGGAACTTTGACGTCACAGCACGTGAGTAACAGCAGTGCTCACTGCGCTGTGATTGGCTGGCGCCCCACGCTGAACACCTAGCGCCTATCGTTCTTCACTTGTTACTCTGTTACGCTGCCAACTTCATACGCAAACGTCAAGTGCAATGTTTCAGCGGCCCGGGTATACATTCCCCCCAACAGCTAACCATTAGCCATGTGTGCTGTCAGTTCCTCTCCATTGTCTCCCTTGCTCACATCATTCATTAATTGTTTTTTTTTTTTTTTTTTTTTTTTTTTAAAGTCTGTGAACAGCTCTTGACCTCAATATCACAATGTATTGATTTGATTGGTTGATTTCTTTGTTAAACTGTGAAAAAATTTTCATTGTATGGATTTTGTCATTCAGAAAGCTTAAAATTACTTTCTAACACAATTTCTTTTAATCTTGTTTTTTAGTCTTAGCTAATTATTATTTGTATATGTATTACAGAATTTCTTAATTAGATAACCTGTTTTAATTCAGGTACCCCATTTGCCGTATAAAAGCTTTTATTTTACAAATAATATTTTAGTTTTGTTTTGAAAGAACAGCTAATATCTATGTCTTTTATCTGTTGTGGTAATTTATTATATAACTTGATGGCACTGTACAAGAAACCCAGAGTTTTAACTTAATTTTTTGTGTGCGTATGGAAAGTACACTTCTTTTAGTTTCATAATTATGTACTAAACAGTTTTTAACATAGTAATCAATATATTTTTCTTTTTTTACTTGCATAACACTCTGAAGAATATATTCTCAAAGGGCAGTTAAAATTTCTAGCATTGCAGTAAGCCATGCTGCCGCTCTTGGTCATGATACGTACTGCTAGTTTCTGATTGAATATTTTTGCTTTTCACTCTCCAGAAAATTACACTGTAACTAATAACAGAAAGAAGATAAGAAAAATATAGTGATCTGATACATGAAATATTACATACTGATGTAAGAATTTGGTTCAGAGATTTCTGTTGCTAAGTGTTTTTACACACGCTACCCACTTTGAGAGTGAGCATGAATTTTTAGAAATTTTGTGCTTTTCACACATTTTATGAATTCATTATTTATTTTTGGGTTGTGGTAATCTGGTTTTTTGTTTACTTGGAATTTCGTTGTGTTTGTTTTCTTTATATTAAATGTGACTTAATTGTTTATTTCCAGCTTAGGTACTCAAAGTTTTTTTTTTTTGTGACTTGTCAGTGATCAGTACACTAGTGTCATCTGCAAACAATATTGTTTGCTCATGCTTAATGCAGTGTAGGAAATACATTTTTAAATATACAGAGTGATTCAGATGCCCCTATATATGAATTTTATGGAACCCAAACACCTCCAGAAAACACACGAGATTTTCATATTCTTGCATTTTCTTCATATGCTTGCTACATGCAACCTATTGGTCCTAAAGAAAAAAAAAATGAAGAGGACCTTTTTGTAGCAAAATAATGTAATTAAATTTTGTACTGTGATAGGTTTTCGCTGGAGGCCACAGTTTTCGAGCTATTCAAGAAAAACTTGTTGAAGGTCACTTTTGTTTGTTTTTCTTGGATAAATTGAAACCTAAGACTTCTAGCGAAAATATATCCCAGTATAAGATTTGACTGCATTAAATTTTGTAGATGATGATCCTGTTCATTTGTTCTGTAAGACTAATAGTTTGCGTGTAGCGAGTGAGAGAATATGAAAATTGAGTGTAGTTTTTGAAAACATTGCAGGTTGCTTAAAACACATAGGTATGGGCAGCTGACTCACTCTATATTTAGTGTTACTTGATATATGTGTAATTTCAGTCGACTGTACTGTTTTGCAGAGATTACTGGAACCGCTCTTTCACCATCCCCTTATTCCCAGTTCATCTAGCTTATTTGACAGATTTTGTGTTCAACTGTGTCGAATGTTTTAGTTGGATGGAGAAATATACCTTTATCCAATGCTTTTAGAAAATTTTGTGAGATATGCTGTGTCCAGTTCAGTGCCTTTTCCTGATTGGAAACCAAGCTGGTCCTTGGAAAGTAGTTTTTTTTTTAAGCAGTTCATTAGTCTATCTTTCAGAATAGTTTCTATTATTTTGTGAAGCACATTAGTAGTGAGGGTGCTCTGTAATTTTCTATAGTTAGAACTAAAATAAATGATAGGCTACATGTCCACATTAGCAGTTTATTGTATTCCATTAAAAAGACCCACAGCCAGTTTCAAACCTTACAGGGCCATCCTCAGATGCATTTGTGCATGAAAGAATTATAGTTTCAGTTTTTTTTTTAAACTTTCACCGCAAATGCTATTCTGTGATCGCCACTGTTTTAAATAAACTTTAAAAAACTTACATCAAAAATGCTGTTGGTGCTGTTGATCAGCAATTTTCGTATTCATTACTTAGGAGTAAATGCTTCATGCCTGATGAGAATGATAGAGGTTTCAATGTGCAGCAAAGTAAAACACGAATGGTGAGCATCCTAAGTAAAATCTGTGAGCTGAGAAAAGTTCTATAATGAAATAATGTGGTCAGTTAAGAATCAGGAGTGATTTGTTAACTGCTCCTTGCATTGCGCTTTGCCCCACTGCAATCTTTACCACTGCAGCCCCGATTGCTATCTTTATTTGTTTCGTTGTTTGTCAAGGACAGTGTGTGTATCTATATTACTGGATAGCCACGGCTTACTAGCGTACCACCATAGTATGGTAGACTTACGCCATATTCTCATTGTTGAGATACAGAATTATGAGTGTGTGGTAAGAAGAGCAGCTGGAAGAGATAGATAATAAGTAGCAACAGGTAAATCTAAGTACTTGGCGTAGTGTATTTCCTCCTGGCCATTGAGATGTGATGAAGTATTTCTCACTCACTTTCAGATAGGCCACAGTTCGATGACACAAATCTTACAGTTCCGACAGGAGGACTTTCCGATAGGTGATGGTTGTGGCATGCAGACTTCAGTGCCCCACATTTTACCTGAATGCATTTTATATTCAGACTAAAAGAGGGCAGAGGGCAGTTTATCAACTGACTTGTTCTCCATGTTAGTTCAAAATGACACAACTTGTGAGATTTTTGAGGTGTCTGGCTTTGTTCCCACACTAGTAGGAAGCAAGTTTTAATGTTACCTGAGTTGATGGCTCATCTTTGTAAGGGATCAGTTAGCCAATTCCCTGAGTGTAAAGTTTTTACCCTAGACTTAAGTTTGGATTTTAATCGCACATTTTTAACATAAACCAAGTTGTAAGTTTTAGATTTGTCGTGGTTCTGTATGAGTGGATAAGTGAATGGAGTGAAAATGGGAAAGAGTGATCATAATTTGAAGTGAATTTATGTTTTTAGGTTTTTTTAATTTTAATACTTTCAACAACATTCATCTCGATCTATTTTATCAAGGGATTTAATTACCTCATTCGTTGACACATGCGCGCGCACGATAAAGACTGTAAGTATATGAAATTCTTGACCAGTGACAAAGAGTTGGCTAAAGGATGATGTCCACAAATTTGTTAATTTGACCATTAAACATGTCTCATGTATCGTAGATAACAAAATTCCTTCTTTTTACACAGAACGGCAGAAACGTGTAGTTCCTAAAGGTGAAGAAGCCGAAAAGAAAGATGAAGAAGAATGGCAGTTAAAGGATGTTGTTTTCGTCGAAGATGTGAAGAGTGTTCCTGTTGGTGAGTAATATTTGAAATTAAAGACTATGTTACACAACTTTTATAAAGTTTATTCCTGTTATGTAATTTTTTTTTTATATATAAAAATTGATACTGCTGTTGCCAGTGAATGGGGAGAGATAGGTGTTTGTTTGGGATGTGGCAAATTATTACTTAATACTGGGAAGAATCACAAAACTGTGTGTATATGGGGGGTCGTGCATCTTCTTTGTACTCTTGAAAGGTTTGTCAATGTGAAATGTGCCGAGTTACACCGTGGTTTGGAATCCATGTTAAATTACACCGGCTAAAAAAAAAAAAAAAAAAAAAAAAAAAAATAATAATAATAATAATAATAATAATAATAATAATAATAATAATAATTTGAAATGTTTCCTGCACTTATGAGTCAATTCTTACTGATTTTGGGTTGAGGAGAACGAATATGACAATGAAGAATTTTCCTTAGCTCTAGTCTCTGTGATACACAATAGATGGAAGTGTTTCATATTAACGGATTAAGAGAAAAAGATCATTTTTAAATACAGATGCTAACAACTTTGAAAGAGTATTTGAATTTTTAATTGGTAGTTGCATTTTACAAGTTCTAAATTCCTGGAAGAATAACCTCACAGATGGTTGGATCTGAAGAGAATCATGGTGGCTGCATGAGATCATAATCTTATAGCTTGCCTCTTGTAAGAGAGTTTTGGAGCATCCCTACACAAAGACCAACAGTAATCCGCAAGCATTGCTTCATTCCAGTGGCCTTGAAATCTTTTTTCCATCACAGAAATGTCCTGATGGAATCTTTCTCCATGTTCACTACTAACAACTCTGCAACTTGAAGGAAAAAAGTCTAGGTTGGTATGGAGGAAATTGATTTTAAGGAACATGCTGCATCCAAGACTATGGTATTTTTGCAGGAGCACTGTCAGCAACTGAGTGTATTTATCTCTTTTGTTGCCTCTAAATCGCTTGAAGGCTTCCCAAGCTTCCTTTTCTTTCCCCTCCGAAGCTTGGTCAGATCCAGGATCCTTTCCAAGGTCTCGAATTTGTGGACCGATAAAAATACTTTCCTTAACTTTTGCCTCACTTAATTTCAGAGATTTCACTATATACTTAAAGGCTCGTCTTCCTCAATTCATATCGTTGACAAAATTTTTCATGAAACCCAGCTTCATATGCAGGATTCGAAGAACATCTTTCGGGTCCATGAGAGGCTCGGCAACGACATTTTTCTTGCTAGGGTTAAGATTTCTTGCAGGCCAGTCTGCTTTAATATAATGTGATTTCTTATCCATGCTGTCTCACCATACATAAGCAGCAGCGATGTTTTGTGTACCCCAGTTGCATTCCTAAGAGTATGACAATGACTTTAAGATCACGGCAAATTTTCCATTTTTGATCATGATATTTGATTGAGTCATAGAGGGCTGTCATATTTGCATGTCTCCTTCACGTGAACTGCATGACCAACAGGAATAGATGGAAGATAGCTGTCATTGTGAAGCAACAGAACTTTCAAATTAAGTTTGGAGGAGTTTATGAATAGCCTCCATTCAGTTGGATCATGGTTCAAATTCAAAGATTTCATCAAGCCATTAATGTCGTGACAAAGAACAAGACTGTTTTTCTTCTCTAAAAAGGGAAGCAGTTCCGTGTGATATTTTCTCTACTGTGAGACTGTGACATCACTTTTGAGAAGATTCATTCCATTGATGTAGTAGATACCTAAGCATTTCTGCCTTCTCCTTTGACAGGTCAAGGTCTCTAATGAGACTACACAATCCTGCTTGACTCAGTCTGCGTGGTTTATAATCTTTTCCCTCAAAATCAGGGTCATAGAATGTGGAAGGCTTGTTTGGTTGTTCTCCTTCTTCTTGTTCCACACTGTCTTCATTTTCTACTTCACACAGAGAATTTTCAGGTGAAGTACGAACTGGTAAACTATCTGAATGCGGAATAGGTCAATTAGCGGATTGAAGTTCAGGTATTGAACTGTTCCTTTCTTCATAGACTACCCTGCCTTTATAGGTGGAGTCAAGCAGAAATGGGAGTCACCTTGTATTGTTTGTAGGCTCCTGCCGAACCATAGGCACAGCAAAAGCCATATATCATTTCTTATTTTTCAGCCATTCTCGCAGTGCAACTGAACATACATTGCCACTTATATGTGCAGCCCAAGCCTGGTCCCCTACTTTTATACTGAAATAATACTGATAGGAAGTCTTCACAAGAGACGTTAAATAGCGTTTCTGTGAGCAAAATGTTATTTCACCACAAATGTGGCAAAAATTATTCACCTTATTTACACATTTTTGTGGATTTTACATTACAAAAGCACTCTCAAACCAGAAATTCTGCTTTAATTATAGCAGAAACTAAATGAAACTCATAGTCACAGTAACAGTATCTATGTTTATGACTTACAAACAGCTGAAGAGCATTTGTGTCTTGTTATCAGACAGGTGTGGCAACTCGGAAAACAAAATTTCCTGCAAACTAAAAATGTTGACTGTAAAAATGAAATGTTACTTTATTCCCAAAATAAGAGCTAGTCTGTCATTGTTGTGGTGATTTTTTAATTCAGCTGATGGAAATACAAAGGAAGTACTGCTTTTGAGCCCGAAACATTTTCATTGTTCACCAGTGTTATACGTAGGTGCACCTGTAATTGGCTGGATAAGTTAGTTCATAGGTCGGAGGAAGGCAAAGGTATACCACCTCCAACCATGCCTAATAAAACACTGTGATTGTCTGGGCCAATCTTCAGGTGATGACTGGTTTTTGTTTGACCTCACTAGATACAATTGTTGTTACCTGAACATGTTTAGTGACTGCAAGCAGATGTTGTGTGGCCCAAATATGAACTCAGTGTTAAAAACAAAATATTTGCAATCAGCAGAATATCTGAGTGACCCCTTCATCCTAGGGTTTGAGTGACTTGCCTTCCATTGTTAACCTTTCCCACTTCACCCCTCTCTTCTTCCTGAGGGAGGAAGGAGTTAACAGTTCCAAAACCGAGGGTAATGCCATTGCTTCCACTTTCATGCATGTCTCTTGACAGTACTAAACATTTTGCCATATGAAGGTAAGTACGGTTGTCTTCAGTCCAAGGACTGGCTTGATGCAACTCTCATAATAGCCTATTCTGTGTATATGTCTTCACTTCTGCTTAAATACTACAACCATTTGAACCTGCTTACTGTATTCAAGCCATGGCCTCTCTCTCTCTCTCTCTCTCTCCAATTTTTAACCCATTATATTCTTCTTTTAGTCAAGCTATGCTGCTACGATTTCTCTCTCTCTCTCTCTCTCTCTCTCTCTCTCTCTCTCTCTCTCTCTCCCCCTCTCCCTCTCCCTCCCTCTCTCCAATTTGATTCAGTAGCTCATCATTAGTTACTCCTTATACTCGTCTGCTCATCAGCGTTCTTTCTCTGGCACCACATTTTGAACGTGTCTGTTCTATTCTTGTCTGAACTGTTTATCATCCACATTTTACTTTGTGCAAAGCACACTCCATACAAATAATATCAGAAAATACTTTCTCACCCTGGTATAAATATTCAAGGTTTAAAATTTCATTTCTTATCTGTGAGCTTTATTTCCCTTTCCAAACTTCGTTTTGGTGTCCTTAACTGCTTGCTGGATGAACAGATTAAATAGCATTTACAACCATGGGTTCTCTTTCATGTGATTCACGCTTGTAGATAACCTTTTGCTCCCTGTATTTTATACCTGCTACCTTCAGAATTAGAAACGACAATCCAGTCCACATGGTCAAATACTTTATCTAAGTCTACAAAGATATAAACATTGGTTTGCATATCTTTAACCTATCATGAAATAAGAAATTAAACTTGTATTTTTCTGAATATAACTGACACATTTATTTTTACAGTGTTACAAAAACAGTTATTCAGATTTTCCGAGCCAGAAATTTCGGGTTGGAGGCATGTCCACCCGACCGACAATAATTGTAATATAATTACAGTTTGGGACAGTGGAGTGCCACCATTATAGTGGCTGAAGTGTGGAATAAATCTGCCTGATGTGGGGAATAAATCATTTTTTAACTGCGACAAGTGTGCATAGGAGCTGTGGAATGGTGGCAGGTTGGGAAGACACGCCAGAAACTACTTTTCAGTAAAGTGACAACAATTGTCCCAGTACAACAATGCAGTTTTTAACCTTAGAGTGACATAAGCAGACCTAACAGAGAACAGCACTTATCAGGGCAAACAGGGCAAAGCAGAATTAGAAACCAATTTAAAATGAGTGTAGCATATGAAATCGGAAAGTGAATCCACACACACGCACGCACATGATTGTAGCACCTGAGGTCTAACAATTGCCACCTGTACATATAAAGGGGGGGGGGGGGGTAAATATCTTGTTCTGGCATGCCATTTGATGTCTTGATATTCATACAGCTGATTTTCTTTCTCCAAGGATCTCTTTAATTCTCCTATAGGCACCATGTGTCTTTCCCACACACATGCATGCATCTACAAGCTTGCACTTCTCACTTTTTGCTTCCCACTTTGCTATTTTGCACTTCTGTTTTTTGTCGTCAGTGTTCCCGTTTGTATACTTCATTTGCTGCATTTTCATATTTTCTCCTTTCATTAATTAATGTTAATATCTTCTGTGTTATCAAAGAATTTCTACTGATCCTTGTTTATTAGCTATTTGAGTCACCACTACCTTCAATATTTCATCTCTCCAAAGCTAACCAACCATCTTCTGTTGTATTCCCTTCCCTTGTTTGTCAATTGTTGCCTTAATGATATTTATGAAAGCCAGAACCACTTGTGGTTCTTTTAATTTAGCAAGCTCTGCACCTATTTAATTTCCTGTCTTTCTGCAATTCATTTAATTTTAATCTGAAATGCATAACCAGTAAATTATGGCTGGAGTCCACATCTGCCACTAGCAATACTGTGCAGTTTAAAATCTGGTATTGAAACTATGTTGTACTATTAAATAAACCATCTGAAATCTTCTGTAGTCTACAGGTTTCTTCCACATATACCACTCTTCTTTCGTGGTTCTCAAACCATAAAATAGCAATGATTAAATTGTGCTCACTGCAAAATTCTACCAAGAAGCCTCTCCTTTCATTCCTTTTCACCAGTTTTTTCCTTCCCCCCACCCCCTCCCTCCCCCCACGTTTGGAATTCCAGTCCCCGTCACCATCACAATGAAATTTTCGTCTCCTGTCGCTATGCGAATAATTTCTTTTATCACATGATACATTTTTTCAATCTCTTAAAAGTCATCTGCAAAGCTAATTCACATATTAATTAAAAACGTCCGCTATTTTTGTGTATGTTCGCTCCCTGTCTATGTTGGTTATTGATAATATCTTCACTATTTTGTTCATAGTAGCTTAATCTTATTCTCATTTTCTTATTATTAGACCTATTCCTACATTATCCCTATTTGCTTTTGTGTTGATTACCCTCTCCCGTCCTGACCAGAAGTCTTGTTCTCCTGCCACTGAACCTCACTAATTCTTACTACATTTATTACTTTATGTATTTTGGAAGTTTGTTGTAGTACTTCCTCTGTAGAAAGGCAGCAGTGAAAAAGTATCAACTGGTAAACAACAGTAGTATTTTCATATGTTGCCTTACCTTAAATATGTTATGTTTTGCTGCAAGGTGAGGCTTTCTGCATGGAGATGACTAATACCAAAGTGGCAGTTTGCACAATTGGGTTGTGGCAAAGTATATGGGTTAGGCTCTACAACATGAGTCAAGCAAACTAGTTAGTGATATCTTGGAGGGCTGTTATGTATTGTGTATTTTTTATCAACTATATGAAGAGTTAATTTGAAAATTTTGTAGACAAAATTTTCCATGTGAAATTAACTGCTGCACTGTACAATCACAGACACATTTCAGAGCCCTTTGGTAAATAATTGTAGGGTACTTGTAATGAATCATTATCGGATGTCCCAACCTTTTCCACAACAAAGGTTTCCAATATCATAAAACACAGTTACCAGTTCACCAATACTTTTTGTTTAATGGGACTTTTGTTCCACACGCTTGTTGAGTTTTTATTTGCACTAAAGTGTTCGGTGTTTTTCCATGTATCAAACTTTCTTGACTGATAGGTAGTAACCATGTAACTTTGGCTGGGTCTAGTGGACAGTAGGGCAAGCTTTTGAAATGTAATTGTAATATCTGAATTGCTGATTCTTGATATTCCAACAGTAACCCCTCTCTCGTCATTTAAATTTTATTACAATTGGTTTTTATGTTAAATAATAGAAAGGAACACCATATTTCTTCTCAGCAGTGCTGTAATGCTCTGGTCCTCTTGTTTTGAACAGGTAGAGTGCTGAAAGTTGATGGAGCCCATGTAGCAGTGAGATTCCCAAGTAATAAGGACACCAAAGAAACCAAAGAATTGTCTAGTGATGACACAATCAATCTTCTTCAAGATTGTCGTCTTATGAGGAAAGATGAACTTCAAGTAAGTTTATTATTAATTATTCAGTATTTATTATGTAATTTTCTAAAAAGCTAATTGAAGAATTATTATTATTTCGCACTAGTGTAGTACTGATAGATTCAGACTTCTTGAGCTTTTTGTGCAAGTTGTCATCTGATTTAATTAATAATAAAAATGAGAAGTTAGTCAGTGATCTTATAATTTTAGGTTATTAAGTCCGGAGCGACATCTCGCGCCCCCGATTGCTTCCAGCGCTTCCCTAGGCGTGTGAACGTTGCTGAGGGTGGCCAGATACTAACATTGACTGTTGATGGAATTGGTAGGAATCTCAATTTTATCGACAGACTGAGTCGCTGAACACATTCCTACATTTAATAAATGATAAAATTCTAATTTACATGTCATATTTATTTGCAGGAATACACGCTGTCGTCAAAAATAATTCCAAACTCAGCTATGTCATTTACAACCTTAGCACTGGACGAGCTGAACAAGAGAGCCCTTTTCCATCAGATACGAACTCCTTCTTGGGCTTGGATCCTCAAAATATAAGCCTTATCAGTGCAGGAGAGGTGAATATATATGTATGTCTTTGGTTTGTGTGATGAGAGAAGTTCCCTGTATCTTTTATGACTAGAATGTAATGCAGAGTTTTTCACAGCAGTTGTTTGAATCTGCAAGTGTTCTTGAGAATCTGTTGGCTTGGTATTAGAAGTACTGAATAGTCTATTACAAAACTATTCTAAAGGAAAATGTCCAATATTGTATCTTCAAGAACTGCTAGTGATGTGCAATTCTTTATATGACTGACTTGTCATGCTAAGAAGAAATAGCTAAATTTAGGGTAACTAAATAATAGCAATCTAAAGGTTAGTCTGAATGATAATGTGAACAATATTTCAATAGTGTTTTATCAGCTGTTCCTCTCGAATGGTAGCTGTGGAAGCAATTTCATAACAATACTTGTTGTCTGATGTTTCCTCTGTGCTTGCATTTGGTGGGAGTTTTGTTTTGCTTTTATTGTGTGCCTTTTTGGTTCTCGTAATTTTGGTTGTAGGGTTAACACACATAATGGAAGACATTCCTCGTTTTTAACTTACTATTCAAAGGGGATGTCAGCAACGAATATTAATTGAATTCATGTCTGTAGAGAGGTATCACTGTGTGCTCAAGTAGCAAAACTCAAAGATGAATTGAAAACTCTGTAAGTCCATCTTTATCCAGGATATTTGCAGGACTTTGGCTGTTCAGTATTAAATGTCAAATTAAAAACACCTTCAGGCATCTAAATTTACAGTTTTATTTTACTTTTGCTTCCAGTTTCAGCATCACAGCACACCATCTTCAGGCTCTCGACCGACATGTAGGAAAAATCCCACCTCTTGTACAATCGAAATTGGGGGCTAACATACAGTCAGTGGTATTCGTAGACTTCTTTTTAACAAAGCATTGAATATTAATTACATCCGTGTCAGTAGTGTCACTTGCAAGTGATACTCAAAAAGAAGTCGGCAGATACCAGTGACTGTATGCTGACCCCTATTTTGATTGTACAAGAGGTGGCATTCCTCATTTGTGTCAGTCAGGGGCCTGAAGACAGTGTAATGTAATGCTGAAACTGGTAGTAAAAATAAAATAAAACTGGAAATTTGGACGGCTGAAGGTGTTTTGATTTGACATTTTATTTGAATTGAAAACTTCATCTCTAATTTCTCCTTTTTTATTGTATAATTCTGCAATATAATAAATGTAGGCAGCATGGAAATTAAAAATTGTGTAAGAATATATGTTGTTCTGATGAGTAGAAAAGTGATAAACGGATATTTGGGAATATATCTGGATCTTATCCGTATCGGTTTTCGTGAATAGACTGCCGAGGGAAAATAAATTAGTACACCCTTTTAGCGGTTTCCAGTTCACTTAAGATTTATTGTTGCAACAGTGCGTATGGAGTACATGAAATGATTACATTTACACATTAATAGCACAAGCATTTCTGAGGTACCAGTTGTCAACCAATGCTGAAAGACCCATAGTAGTTCATGGTGTAGCCTCCACAGGTCGAAATGCAGGCGCTGGGCATCCAGTTGATCATACAGATGGCGAATACTGTCCTGGGATACATTATACCACATCTGCTCAATCTGTTCATATAGTTCTGCAAATGTTGCTGGTCGAAGAGTCACATGGGTCACTCCTCGTTCCAACATATCCCACATGTGCTCGATTGGAGACAAGTCCGAAGATCCTGCTGGCCATGTCTTGAAGAGTATGTTGAGTTTCACAGACAGTTTATGGGTGAGCAATATCCTTGTGGAATAACACATCACTTTTGTGTTGCAAGTATGGCAAAAGAGTGGATCTAATAACATTCTGCACATACCAAGTGCTGGTTAGCATCCCATCCAGAAACACCACCATAAGGTTTGGGGTGGGGCAGTGTGTCTTGGGCAAATGCACTCTGCAAGATAGTTCTCACCAGGTCTACGCCATACACACAAGTCACCATGATTTTGTGTACAGGCAGAATCTGCTTTCATCGCTGAAGACCGCAGTGTGCCATTCTATCTTCAAGTGATCCTGCGATGGTGCCAATCAAGCCATGCATGTCGATGCTGTGGTGTGAGTGGAAGACGAACTAGAGGTGTGTGTGGCTGTAGTTCCACTGCTAATAAGCGGTTCGCAACAGTTTGTGTTGATATGCCTGTGCCTACAAGCCCTCTTATGTATATTGTGTTAGCTGTACAATCTGGTACTGCTGCCCATACAATACGTGTGTGGATGTCCAGAATCTTGTCAATGTATGTGAGAATGTTCACGTGATCACTGATACCTGCATCATTGCATGACTGATGCAGGACGTCCAACTTGTATATGATTCTCTGAAAGGACCATCCCGCCACTCAGAAGGCCACAATTTGATACCTTTCAGACTTGCTCTGTTAGCTGTAGGAAGCGTGAGAGCGTGGTTGCCTGCATGCTTCACAGGTTTCCACCATGGTGAGTCTTCTCGCTGTGAACATTTCCTATGAAGAGGTTCTCTTGTAGATATGCCAATATGCCATCTGTTGGCGGACAATGTTGAACTGTTATAAGTACATCTACTATCCCTAGATGTCTTATTTCCAGACGTACTAATTTTTTTATCTGCGGTGTATATTTGGCTGAAGGTATGGATCAAATGTTCACATTTTTGAAGTATGTGGAAATTTTCTTTCTGAGCTTGTATGCAAAGTAGCTGTATTGCAACAAAAAATATTAGTTTACCACTGAATCCCAGTGAACTTTATCATGATGCGCCGTAGCTAACTTTTGGTGCACATGTGTGAGCAATCTAAATTCAGCAAGAAATCTCTCCAAATCTTCTGAAGAACGTAGCACGACAACCTTAAAAGTATCTCTCATGCCTACCAGACAAAATCAGTAGGAGGACTCTCAGCGTTACTTATAATATATCCAATCGACCTACAGATCAGAAGAAGGTATGCCGAATATTGGCTCTGAAAGGCCAATTTTGGAAAGATAGGGCAGTAAATACTAAACTAACACTCACAAGGAGCAGCTTAAAATGTAGATGACTGATGAATGACAATCTGGGACACTACCAGTACGAGGGAGGAGGAGTGTGTGGTATTCTATCAGATGTTGCAGAACATGCATTGTCATCAAATTTCTTTGAAGGGCATGATCTACTTCCTGATGGGACATGGACCATATCTCTATAGATTCAATATCAGAAAGTTATATTGATTGTGTTGAATTGATTTTCAATAAGCTACAACCGGAATTAAAAAATCTTAGCAGTAATTCTCGCAGTTTCAAGTCCACACCAAGGAATTTACTGACAACTTGCTCCTGTTGTGTCATTGAATTCATGAAAAAAATTTAGGCAAACATCTGTGTTATATTGTTGATTACGCTAACTTATATATTTAGCAGCCTGGTATCTGCATAGGATCTGTGTAAATTTTATTTATTACTAACTTTCTGATGTTAATTTTTCATTTATTGACCCGTTTTATGACCATGGAGATTTGCTCCTCTAGAGGTTTGTCTTGCATAACTAGATGTGTAAAATAAAATGTGTTCAGATGTGTGTGAAATCTTTTGGGACTTAACTGCTAAGGTCATCAATCCCTAAGCTTACACACTACTTAACCTAAATTATCCTAAGGACAAACACACACACCCATGCCTGAGGAAGGACTCGAACCTCCGCCGGGATTAGCTGCACAGTCCATGACTGCAGCGCGTTAGACCGCTCGGCTAATCATGCGTGGCTGTAAAATAAAATAAAAGGTGAACAATGACAGTTGCATTTGTGGTGAACCAGGATCACCTGAACATGTAATGATAGTATCTCAATCGAAGGCTAACAGCTGATGCAGATACAGACAACAGTTTAACAGACCATAGTTTAACAGACCATAGTTTGTATGTAACAGAGAAACATGCAGTGGTCTGAACAGACGTATCATATAGGACTTAGGTGCAAAACAATTTTCATTTAACATCAGCACTACGTAATTAATGTGTTATACCCTCAGAATGTATCAGGATTCTCAATTCCTGATGCCAACAAAGGGCTGGAAGACAGTGTGTTACATCAGCAGCGTCTGCAGAGCATGACAAAGAAGAGTACGACAGTCACATCCAGTGGACGACACCAACATGCCAGAACATGAGGATCAGTGTGAACATTGTTCGAATGAGAGGGGCCAGATTGCCAGATTCTCAGACTCTCGACTCTGTGAGCCAGGGGTGCTACAGTGCTTCAGATATGTAGACGTGGGCTGCAGTTGGTGAATTTTCCTTTAAGTGCATATAAAATAACACACAAACAGTATGTCTAACTGTATCTCTCAAATTTCTGTGCCTTTTTTACCATTAATGGTACCTCTGGTCATTATTTTTAACATCAGTTTCTCATTAGATAATACCTTGTCTTCCACAATCTCATTCTCTCTTTCCTCTCTTATCTACTTCCGGAGAAATCCACAGGAGTGGAATCGCCTTTTCAAAACTTATTTATAAGGTGGTGTAGGTTATGGCACCAGGTATGACATTGTGGAGCCATTCATCAAAGTGTACTCTTGTTCGCAAACATTCGATGAAAAAGAATTTCATGTTATACTATAGAGCAAGAGTTCCCAGACTTCTTGTCACTGTGTCCCACTTGACATTTCTAGAAATTTAAACATACCACTCCGGAAGGTTGAGTGATGACTGACTACAGCAGGGGTGAGCAACCGATGGTATGGAGGGAATAATTTTTGCCATCTTGCTCAGTGCTGGCAACACACACAGTTTTTCCATCTTGCCTATCAACTACTGTGTGTGTTACACACACAAGTAATAAGGTTTCATGGTAGCACTTTTTTTTTTTTCAAAGTCGTTTATGGTCGCATGTACAGATTTGCAGCAAGTAATGTGAAATTAAATTGCGCCAGTTCTGAAACAAATATTCATTGTGTATGAGAGGAATGACATTTTAAATATTTATTAAACTTTCACATCACAAATAATGTAAACGAGTTGTCCAAGAGAGTAATAAACTGAAGATGGAAAGTAGTAAATAAGAGTCAAGAAATCGCAATCAAATCGAGCGTTGGTGGTAAATCAGACCTCAAAATCAGTAATTAGTTTTCTAATGAAAAAACATCTACATGCTTCGGTTAGAAGAGTGTTGAAATCCTTTTCAAAACTTTTTTGAAGGCCCTCTAAATGTATAATAAAGTCTCAAACTAAATCTTCCATGGGAGTTAGTTCACTGTCTTCCAAAAATCATGTAAGAGTAAGTAATGCCAAAAAGTTATTGCTCAATACTTGTGAACTAAAAGCAATCAACTTTCTTTGAAAAGACAATATTTTTGTAACCTGCTAAGACAGTTGTTCTGACACATCCTTGTAGACCCGTATTGAAAATGTGAAGCTTATTAAAGACATCAACTAAATAAACCAATCTTTATAACACCGATCGTCGACAAAAAATTCATGTCATTGTTTTTGTCAGTGATAAATAGAAAATCCTTGGCCCTCAGTTCAAATATTTGGTTTCAAATCGTGCTATGAGAGAGCCATCTGACCTCACTTTTGACAACAATTAAATGGCATAAAAAAATCAGTATTGTGAGCGCGCACACGCACGCGCGCCCACACACACACACACACACACACACACACACACACACACGCACGCATGTTGGACCTTACTCTGTGCATTTATTCACAAGGAATACATTCATAGTACAGTGATTCTTTTAAACAAAATTTACAAGGCAAAATACACACAGTACATCAGGTGAAGGTGATACCCAGAATTTACTTATCAGGGAGAGTGATACTCAGAATTTAATTATGATAAGGAAATACTTTTTCTTTAAAATTTCTCAGTTCTTTTAAAAGTAAAAAGATGAAGTTAAAACATTATAAAATATTACTGCTAGTGAAGCAAGGAAACACAAATCCCATCACATCTAGAGCTTTCTCTTATCAAAGCTGGAAATTTTACTTAATCTTAATATCTTTCTTGTCCAAAAGGTAACATGTTAAATTGGATCTTAACATTTCTCTTAAAAAAACCAATTAGTTTAAACTTAATTTTCCCTGACCAAAGTAACACTTTTAACTAAGGCTTTATCAAAAGATAAAACATGCATAAATATCATACAATAACAGCAACCCCCACAATGAAACACCTGTGATGTTTGCAATAGACAATTCTTACACACCAGTGCATTGACAGTATCCCCTAAAAATGCAATTTACAAATTAGTGAACCAACAAGTTACTTGGTTTTTCTTGGATCCAAGGGCTTGCCCTTGTGTCACAGACTAGTTCAGTTACAAACAGTCAAACCCAAGCCAGCACATCTGTCACACATTACCAGTTGGAGACTCTATCTGATAAGTACCACCAGCAGGCTATTCGGACTTAGAAATATTAAAATAGAAATACTGCCATGGTGCCACCACTCTTGCGTTCTGCAAGACACGATGCACAGTACCTTATTTCTCACTGTACCAAACACTCCATGTTGCCCACATGTCTGTAAACAAGACTAATCATCCGTCTTGCATACTCTGGTTCACTCAGGCCTGTATATAACCAGTGCAGCTCCAAAGTCCACCACAGCGTCCCACAGCGTTGGTTAGTAGTTTTCAGTGCAGTTCCCCTTCTCCACATTGACAGCATTTGTTTTCTTCACCATGCCTTCAAAGACCCAGTCACCTGCCCACCATTCTGTTTCTCCCACTCGGCCGGCGTGGCTCTGGTCTCATGCCCAAGTAGCTGCCCATTCCCACCAGTGGAAATTGGCTACCAACGGCCGATAAGCCGCATGGCGAATTTTGACATGTGTGGGCAAACGACACAGTATGAAGAAGTAAACTTTTAAATTTACTTCCCAGATTTTCACACAACAGCATGAATGGCTGCAAGTTTAGAGCCTTTATCTTGGTGAAGTGAAGTGTGTAACTTTCACAGGTTTGTCAAAACAATATGAAGAGTATCATACATATCCTTAGAAGCAAGTGCTTGTCGGTGTGTTACACAGTGTGTGCTTCAACGTCAGGTTCAACTTTCATTCACTTTTGTTGCCAACCCTGTGACAATACATTACCTTGGCCCCATCTGCACAGACAGCAACACATTTTTTGCAAAGGAATACCTACTTTTAACTAATAAAGGTCAGTCATATTGAAAATGTTTTCTGCTGTAGCATTTGACTAAAGTAGTTTGTTAATAAAAACTCTTTCTCTAAACTATATTGTAAAGAGGACAGATTGCTACTCACCGCAAAGATGACAGAATTGGCAGACAGGCACGATGAAAAGATTGTTCCATTGTAGCTTTTGGCTAAAGCCTTCTTCAGAAAAGAGAAACTCACACACCCACACACATTCACACAAGTACGCACACACACACACACACACACACACACACACACACACACACACACACACACACGGCTACTTCCTGTGGCCATTGGCCAGACAACAACAGAAACACATTGAACGGGAGTATTGTGGGTGGGGGGAAAGGGTGAGGGATAGCAGGGTTTGAGAGCAGTGTGGGCTGGGGAAGGGGAGAGGGATAGCAGGGTATGAGAGCAGTGTGGGCTGGGGAAGGGGGGAGGGATAGCAGGGTACAGGTGGGGGAAGAGGAATCAGCATTGCCTGAAGGATCATGCAGAGACATTAGCCTGTAGGACAGGGCTGATAGGCACAGTGTTGGGAGGCTGTATGGGGGAGAGAGGAGGGGGCATAATGGGGAGCGGAAAGGAGAGGAACAGAGGAGGGAAAAGACCGGTGGATTCACGAGCAGAAAGCAGTGCACAATGAGGATGAGGGGAGATAAATTGAGAGGTGACAGGACAGGTAGTGGAAACAATTTGGTGGAGTGTGTGAGGAGAGTAAGCTAATAGTAGGTTGGGGCTGGGATGATTTTGAGATTGGAGGATATGGTGTAAGGATAACTCCCGTCTAATCAGTTCAGGAAAGCTATTGGTGGATGGGAGGGTCAGATGGCCTGCGTTGTAAAGCAGCTGTTGAAATCAAGTATGTTATGTACAGCTGCATATTGTGGCACAGAGTGGTCCACTTTGCTCTTGGCCACAGTTTGGTGGTGACCATCCATCCTCTTAAACATAGTGATTAGGATGTTGTGGAGATTGGGTGGGTGACGAAACACCACTTTAGGAGGGGTGGAAGGATCTGGGGTAGGGTGTCACTCATTTCAGATGATTATAGATAACAAAACCCCTGACAAAGGATGTAGTTCAGTTGTTACAGTTGTGAGTGGTATTAGGTGATGAAGGGGTCACTCCTTTGTGGCTGGTTCTTGTGGGGGGGGGGGGGGGGGTGAGAATCGGGAGTTTGTGGGGATATTGTATGGGAAATCTGTTTGTGAACTCTGCCTGGGGGATAGTGTCTGTTTGGAAAGGCCCATTCAGCGTATTCGTGTTGCAGTTTGACAGAAGTGGCTGGAGATAGTGGTCATGTGTGTGTAAGGTGTGCTTGATTTTGTTTGTTTGTGTGTGTGTGTGTGTGTGTGTGTGTCATTTACTGATGAAGGCTGTGGCCGAAAGCTTTATGTGAGTGTCTTGTAATTGTGCCTGTCTGCAACTTGATGTGTCTTCTTTACGGTACATAGCAATCTGTCTTTTCCTTTAATATCAAAGAGTCACTTTTGGAATTGACCAACTCGTATAAAAACCTAGAGGTAACACTTTGTAGGGATGTGAAATGGAATGATCACATTGTCTCAGTTGCGGGTAAAGCAAGTGGTAGACTTCAGTTTATTGGCAGACTTCAGTTTAATGGTAGAATACTGGGGAAGTGCAGTCAGTCTACAAAGTAGATTGCTTACAAATTACTCGTGCAACGATCCTAGCATACTTCTCAAGTGTATGGGACCCATACCAAATAGGACTAACGGGGGGTATTTAATGTAGATGGAGAAGAGCAGCACGAATGGTCAGATTTTTTTAATCTGTGGGGAGTGTCACAGATACTGAAGGAACTGAACTGGAAGACTGTTGAAGATTGATGTAAACTATCCCGAGAAAGTCAGCTAATGAAGTTTCACGAGCTGGCTTTAAATGATTACTCTAGGAATATACTACAATCCCCTATGTATGACTCACATAGGGATCATGCGGATAACATTAGACTAATTACTGCACACAGAGAGGCATTTAAATAATCATTCTTCCCTTGCTCCATACATGAATGGAACAGGAAGAAACGCTAATAACGGGTACCCCTGGGTCATACTTTAGCCATGCACCCTATGTTTCGAATGCCCACCAATAAGACTCGATCAAAATAGCACTATCTTTAAAACAAGATGAATCATTCCTGGCTAAGGCTGTGACAACTAGTGAAGGGTGGAATGAGAAAGATGCAATCAGAACTTCTGTCTTCTGTGTACAGTCCAAAACATGCACATGCACTAAATCCATTTTCTTTAAATTATACAGACACTTTTATAATCAGTCAGTTTTCTTAGTGTCATTTTACTTTACAAATAAAGTAACAAGACAGAATAATTTTACTTATATAAGTATGTGTGTAATGTAATTGTACATGTACCATTTGAAATGGCCTTGTGTACCACTATCACTGTCTGGAAACCTGTGCTCTCTAGAAGCTGAAATGCTTGTAATAGTATTTCTCAGAGTTATGGTGTAGCGTAGTCGTTAAGATACATTCCTGACATGCAGAAGGTTTGCATCAGAATCTCTTCAGTACTTCCGAATCTCCTCAGTACTTTGAAATTATTTGTGTGTAAATCATTATTGATATGACTTATTATTATTTTATTCAGTTAATTTGTTTAAATGTAATTTTTTTATTTCTAATCCTTTACCCCTTCATTTTGGTCATAAAAATTTATGTTTCAAATATTTGTTTTACAATTTCCATCCATAAAATGTCTTAATTAATAATTAAAATCACATTGACAAAGATTCCAAAAAAAGAGGAAAAACAGGAAAAATATGAGAGCAAATGAAAAAGTTCATACAATGATGAAAATGACATGGTAAAGGATCAGAAAGAAAAAAATACATTTAAACCAATTAAGTGAATAAAAGTAATAATCAAAGTCATACCAATAAAGATTTAAAAATATAAAATTTAAAAGCACCCAACGAGATTCTAACCCACAATCTTTTGCACATCAGGAAAGTATCTTAACGATTGTGCTACATCGCTACTCTACATAACACATTTATATTTAAGTGTCTAGAGAATCAGGCAAAATTCTTTTTTGTTGATTACTTGCAAACGAGTGCACACTTTGATGAATGGCTGCAGGGTGTGATACTTGGGACCTAAAACTACAGCACCATATGGGTCGTTTCAGAAAAGTTGATCCAGCTGCAAGGGGACCTCTCTTTGTAAGTAGTGTAATGTGATGTTGGTTTTTGGAGATTTACAGGTAAGTTATTTATAAATGAAGGAGAAGAAAATTATGAATGAACTGTGACTCGTAATAAACTCTCCAGTTAGCTGTATAACAGTGAATTGTCGTCTATTATCGTAGTCATCGTTTGTAGTCAACCAGAACACTTTGTTAAAACTGTTGTCGTGGTTCATTTTTAAAGTTTAATACTATTTGTCGAGCCAAGTTGTTGATAATGTGTTTCATTAAGGATTTGTGTTGAGAGCAGTGTAAAATTTCTTCACATTGAGATCCTTTCAAAGTCTGTATTTTAAAAACAGGGTAGTGAAAATGTGGTGATCTTACGTGACGGGAACAGTACTCTGTACCCTCTGGCACGAGACTGTGCTGACAGCATCCGTGATCCTCAATGGCTAGATCTGCCCCCTGTTCGATGCATCGGTGCTGGGACTGTAGCTCTCGGAGGCTCGTTGCGTAGCCAGGTTGCTGTGCTAGCGTTGGCTGTAGAACCGCAGTTGCTTTTACCTAGGCTGCTACGCTGCGACCTGGAAGGTGTTCGTTCTGTTCTCTCATCACTCGACTCACGGACAATTGGTAAGTAGCTCAGCAACACAGCATCTACAAACTTTGTGGAAGTTTAATATAGTATCCAATTTGTGTGGAATGTATATATAATTTTTGTGCAAATAAATATACATATAAATGATTTTTACCTTTTCAGATGCTATATTAAATGAACGTTGTGATGGCAACAGGAACATTCTGCATGCTTGTGTTACAATGTGTGCACCAACATCGAACAAGGATGGAGAACAAGGTAAGAATTGGTGAATTAATTCATAGTTTCATTAAACCACAATGAGTTTTCAATCTGTTTTCGTCCCCCACTCCACCTCTGTCCCCACAGGCTTCATCCTGTTAATTCAGCCTATAAATGGTCATTATGTACAGTATTGTTGAAACTGTTTCTTGTCGTTTGTTACCTCTTCTGTGTCAACAAACATGCAGTGCAGAGGTGGCAAGGAGGGTGCTACCCACTTCAGCCGAGATGGGGCACTTTATGCTCATTCTTCAGTTTAATTTTATGCTTTTGCTCCACGGTATGTAGACTGTTGTGTACCGTCAAAAACAACATGGTACATTGTGTGGAGGTTCAATGAGAAAGTAGTACTTGCTCTACAGTGACCTCATTTTACGATGATGGTCTAACAGTTAAACCAGAGGTATTTTGATAAGGGATTGGTCCATAACCATTGTGTAGTTGCCAAATATGGGCAATTGTGGTTTACATCAAAGAAAAATTTTGTTGAAAAAACTAATGTAGGATAAGACAGATTGCTACTTACCACAAAAAAAGGACAAGTCAAGTTGCAGACAGGCACAATTAAGATACTCACATATAGCTTTTGGCCACATCCTTCGTCAGTGAGGCCGATATTACACTATCAAATATCTTTGTCCAATATCTTTGTCCAATATCTTTGTCAAAGATATTTGATAGTGTAATAGGGACTTTGTCAAATGTCGTCCAATATTTGATCAAATCTAGGGCCTCGCTGTAGATTTGATCAAAGAAATTGCTTGTCTTCTGTTCACTGCAATGTGACATGTTACCACATGGAGCGCTAGCATCGCTACAGGATTCTGTCATCTGTAGTGTTTTTATAAACATTGCCAGTAAATACAATTGGTGTGTGCCGACAACTACAAAATTAATAGAGATGTATGAAGCTGATGAGGCGCTTTACAACGTGAGGCACCCTGAATATTGGAGACCTGACGTAACCTAACCTAACCTAACCTAACCTAACATAACCCTCTCTTGTAGCAAGGAATCGGAGTGTTACAGTGAGCCTGTCTCCTGAAGATGTAGCAGTTCTTGAGTGAATATTGTGCTTTGTGATATGAGGATACACTTCACTGAGCACATACAGATATGTATGCTCATCCATTCTTAAGTAATTAATGTACGAATTGACGTCGTTCACTGTAAGCTCACGTAACAAGTTTTGTTGAATGCTTTTATCGTGTCGTCGTAAAACCCACGGCTTCACCCAGATTAGATTAGTTTTTCGTTCCATAGATCCGTGCTGAGGAGATCCTCATGGATGTGGAAGATGTCAATTTTTTTTAAGCTGAAATAACAATACTCATAGTATGAATAAATACATCATTTGTTTCTATTAAAAATTTCGTCAATGGAGTAGAAGGAGTTGGCCACTAGTAAGTCTTTCAGGCTTCTTTTAAACTGATCTTCATTTGTAACTAATTTTTTTACGTTTGCTGGCAAATTATTGAAGATGAGTGTTCCTGAGTAATTGACCCCTTTTTGAACTAAAGTAAGTGCTTTTAAGTCCTTGTGCAGATCATTTTTGTTCCTGGTATTGTATGTATGAACTGAGTTGTTTGTTGGAAAAAGACATATATTATTTAGGACAAATTTCATTAAGGAGTAAATATACTGAGAGGCAGTAGTTAGTATACCCTGTTCTTTGAAGAGGTTTCTGCAGGGCGTCCGTGAATTTACTCCACAAATAATACGTATTACACACTTTTGGACTCTGAAAACTTTTGTTAGACTTTACGATTTACCCCAAAATATTATACCATACGACATTATGGAATAAAAGTAGGCAAAGTACGCAAGCTTTTTCATTTTTATGTTGCCTATGTCTGCTAACACTCGAATTGCAAATACAAATTTGTTAAGGCGCTTCTGCAGTTCTGTGGTGTGCTCCTCCCAACTGAATTTATTATCAAGTTGTAATCCCAGGAATTAAAGACTGACAACCTTGTATGTATGGTTCCTTTTTTTCCCCCACATCTTTTCCACATGTGCACACAATGTAATTGCGGTAAGTGCAACTGCTGCGGTTAATAACAAGTTGTCAGCCATCTTGAACTTTGACGAAAAATTTGATGACAGTGTAATACCCCTTCTAGCGCTGCGTCAAAGATCTTTGTCAAATATATTTGACGGAATATTTGATCACATCTTTGATCAAATCTTTGACAAAGAAATTTGATAGTGTAATACCGGCCTGACACACACACACACACACACACACACACACACACACACACACACACACACACCTGCATGCGTGCGTGTGTGTGCGTGTGAGCGTGTAGTGTACGTCTTTTACTGATGAAGGCTGTGGCTGAAACGTATAAGTGAGTGTCTTTTTAATTGTGCGTGTCTGCAACTTGACATGTCTTCTTTATGGTAAGTAGCAATCTGTCTTCATATATTGTTGATAATCCTACTTGGAGTTTCCGTTGTTTAATCTGTACTCACCGTCAAGAGGCAAAATGTGTAATACTGCTAACAAGACATTTGTGAAAGTAAAAGGGACACAATAATTTGATTTCTGAATTAATAGTTCCTTCATCAAGAAGGGCAGAGGGATATGTTGGGGAAGCTTAAGAAGGAAGGGAGATCATTGGTATTTTGCTTTCCAAATTATCACGAAAATTGCATGTGTTCAAAACAAAACATATTACTTGGAAAATGGCATATTACAAGAGAGATATGGGTTCTTGAAAAAGAATATATGTATTTCAAACACACATTTATTAAACTGTAAGGCATACAACAATGGAACTTGAGACACACTTCTAGTTCGTCCCATACTTGGGTAAACGTGTACATCATCACTGATGTTTAGTGGCGGTACGGATCTGGTTTTCCAACTCTTCTAGGTGCTGTGATAGCGTTGGTGCATAAACGTTGTTCGTAATGAAACTCCTCAGGAACAAGTCACAGGGCAGCTGATCCAGTGACAGGAGGCCAGCTGAGAAGTGCAGTTGCTGGCTGTTTGATGACCAATCCAACAGCTTGGCAGAGTTTCATTCAGATTTTCACACATTTGGCAACTCAAGTGGTGGAGTGTCCCATTGTGGTGAAAAATACATGTTTTCTTTTATACATACAATAAATGTATTATGTGGTGCGTATAATTATTTTGTCATGTTTTTCTCTTGTTTTTTAGCTTAGAATCAACTTTTGTTGCACAAGTTCCATAACAGTGCTGGAAATCATAAGTAACACCGAACAATAAATTCACATTATGGAACTTGGGCTACAAAAGTTGATTCTAATCTAAAAAACATGAGAAAAACACAACAAAATAAAATATAGCAGCATGCTATATCTACCACATAATACGTTGATTGTAGGTGTAAAAGGAAACATGTATTTCAGGCCAAGGATGATGCTTCCCAGATAAAAGAAGCAAAATGCCAATGGCAATAAACAAACTGCCTTCATTTAGTTGCATAGATGGTACATACCTCCACGAATTTAAAGTAACTGAGGGAAAGACGGAAAAAAAAATGACGACTTTGTAATAGATGTAGTCTTTTTTAAAGCCTGTATTACAACCATGGATTCATAACATTGACAATAGAAGTGTGTGTGTGTGTGGGGGGGGGGGGGGGGGGCGATGTGTCACAGATGGGTAGCTGCTGCCATTTTTCACAGAAGTTTTGCATCAGTCACACTTCATCTATAAGAAAAGTTCTCTATTACATGATGTGTTCTCTACCATCTCTGGATGTGACCAAGAAAATATGTGCAGGTGGCATGGTTTTATGCTTAATGTGACAGCACCATTTAGAACTGAATTGTCTGAAGCTAGACGTTCCTTAGTTGTTCTCTTTGGTGACTGTTTCATATTCATTAAATAAGTGAAAAAGAGCCAAAAATTTTCCTGTTTCTTAGTGCAATGTTGCACTGTGTGAATGACATCCATTCTGTTTTTAAAGATTGAATTTGCAATCTTGTTCTGTTCTATTTTGTGCACATTATCAGAAGGTATTGTGTAGTTGACAGGGGAAAGTATTGTTAATTTGCATGTTAAACATTTTTTCTTTAACCCCTTAAGGATTTTTTCAAATTATATTCCAAAAAATAATAATCTTTCATTAATGAATAACATTGTATAATGAATGACACTACATGTAGACATCATCAGTAATAAACTCATGCGTTTACTTTCGCACTGGACTGTTGACTAAAATATCCTGAAACTTGAAAGTAATTATTTTTAGTTTCTGTGTAGCTTTGAAATCTAACTATGTATTTCACAAAGGATCAGTAGATTCCTGTACCCGCTAGGTTATCCGAGGGCGCTAATGCACTGTTTCCAAGACTCAAGTAGGGATGCTGGCCCTGGATCGAATCCGCCCGACGGATTCACGATGAGGGCCAGTGAGCCAGCCATCTTGGATGTGGTTTTCAGGTGGTTTTCCACATCCCACTAGGTGAATGAATACCAGACTCGTCCCCATGTCCACCAAAGTTACACGAGTCGCAGACATTAGCAAAATGTTCGCACTATTTCATGCCCTACACTAGACGCAGACCGCTGGGGTACACTAATTTTGTCCTGGTTGGTTTGGGGTGGCGACAGGAAGGGCATCTGCCCACCCTCTCATACTAACATCGTCAAATCCATAGTAACAAGGCCGACCCCACGTTTAAGTGTGACAGAGGCCCCGGAAATTGATGATGATCGTCGTCAGTAGATACCTGTGAACACAAGACTTGGAGGAGCTGGCTGGAGCACAGTTGATATATTTCTCTTGTACCACTGGCAAGCACTTGTCACTCAACTGTCAAACTGTAGTCACTTTCAGTCTATAGTGAAGTAACATCACACTCTTGTTCAGTTTTTGAGTTGCTAAATTGAATGTCAGGCTCAAGATCAGTATAGTAATTCTTTTTTTTTTTTTTTTTTTTTTGAAAGCATTGCTTAATCAACAATATAAGAGAGTCTGAAAGTGTGTGTTTTGTCGTCAAGTATTCGAGGCAGCACACAGTAGAGATGATACCTAAAGGCAACTGCCTCAATCAAAACACAGCAGCCAAGCTACAAATGTAGTACCAGATGCTTTCTAGTAACTATCAGCACTGGAGTGGATATAATTGTTTTTTCTTAAGTTGCCTGAGTTTATTCAGGATTTTAAATTTCAGTCAAAATATTAAAAATGAGATAACTCGAAATTTTATTTAAAGGAGTTAAGAAACAAGAAAAAAAATGTTATTTCATGTGAAGGAAGGCTAAGGAAAGAAATAAAGAAAAATATTGTAGAGCGGCTATGGCCCATAATGGGAAGTTGTTTTTTGTCATTTTGTATTAAAAAAAACTTGCAGTAATGAAAATTGAATCTAATCAGTTTTGAAAGTCAAATTGTAATAAAATCATATTAAAATTATCAGTTCTTTCATTCATCACTAATGTTGTAACAATAAACAAATAATTACACCCCATTGTAAATACAGAGATTAGAATAGGAACAAAAGTGTAAGTTAAAAATGTGCATTGAACATTAAAATACGCCTACTAAATTACAATCTCAAACCCAATACAAGATTCATTCTTGTTGTCATTGGAGATCAAAGACCGGGACAGTAGATTCTATATTTTGGTAAACATCTTGTAGGTTCTACCCTGCAGACATCACAATTCTTCATAGTTTGTTACAAAAAACGTCCAATTTCATGGGAGGAGGGAGGTAGATCATTTATCAGGATGCAAGATGTGTAATATTGATTTTATGAGACAGAAGTATAAAAAATTTAAAAGAACTAACAAGTGGTTTCATTCTCTGTGCCAATCTGTTTCATGCACTCTGTTCCTTACTACTGACATTTGTACAGATTTCCGTAGAACATAGGTCTGAGCACTGTTTATAGATTCTAATGTTTGTTTCATTATAGCTTTTAAAAGATTACTTGTTATGCATGAATTTGAAAAACTTTTTCTGCATTCACACATTTTTATATTATTCTGTCTTGGCTCCCAAAGACTTATGGGCAAAATAGCAATGATCTTTCATGTATATTGTAGAAATGTTTCGTAATAAAGTTTCATGGATTCCCTCCATCTATATCAAATATGTTTTCTGCTCCTCAGAGGGCAGTAACAGCAACAGTTCGGGGCTAGAGTCTATCAACGTGATCACCAATGCCTTAGGTTCACGATCTGTGAGCCTGCGTGAGATGATGAGAAGAGCTACAGCAGCTGTGAGGTCTGGTGAGTGGCAGTGAAAGATGTATTGCAATGCAACATGTCGGTGGGGTCCTGTTTTGTTGTCTTAGTTCAGTACCCACTCGTGAATAATTTTGCATTATTCCATGATAACTATTTCATAGTGAAGATCTTGTTTGTGAACAGGCTCAGGAAATTGTTTAACATGCAACAGCAGGTTACATAATTGTGCAGGAGTGCAGCAACAACATTTTGTTTCGTTGCTGATGTATAACAAAGAAAACGTCAAATTTTAGGTGCATGAATTTTAAATTACTGTAGCCTTGCTTGAACTGATCCTCAAAAATTATTTTTTGTTGTTAAAGTATCAAGTAAGATTTGCCATTGCCTTTTAGATGTTGACAGTTAATTCTTAATGTCATTTTCTAGTCATTGAAGTTGAAGGAGGTGTGTCATGGTTTTGGTTAGAAGTGTCTGTAAATGATACTTATCTTTATGAACATAAGCTGCTGTAGGAATATGCAAACAAAAAAGATTAGTCATAGAAATAAATTGTTATGAAACAGTTTTTCTGCATAACATCTCTTCAGTGTGAAATGTACATTACTCTGTCAACTGAGCTTAGAAGTGTATGTGCAGGGTGGGAAGTTAAAGTGTGCCTTATTTGAGAACATATCTGCAAGAGGTGTACAACCTTCCGGAATTACGCTGTAAGTTTATTGTAACACAGTATCCCGTATTATGGGAGCAGGAAATGGGAAACTTACATATGTTGTTAAAGATTGTCCTTTCAGTTCTACTTCTGGATTAGGTTTTTCATACTCAGAGTGCAGCACATTGTTTTCGCAGATGTAATATTGTTAAACTATGCTTACAGAGATATTCACATAGTATTGTTTTCAAAAGAAAGAATTGTCTCAGGAACTTGCAAATCAGGGTATAAAATCTGCACGTAGTGTTCTGGTCCTAATTATAAGTACTTACCTTCGTTTGTGAATTTTTCCCAGCTCCTGTGGCTCACTTAATGACTAAATACGTTGTGCAAATACATTCTATCTCTCCCTCCCTCCCTCCAACCTCAGCAAAGTCCCAAATTGAAACATTAATTACTGGATTAATTATAGTTATTGTTGCAGAACGCGAAGTGGCTGTTGACAGCAGTGCACATCAACATATTTCAGATGAACCTATTCCAACCCTTAGCTGGCCTCCTGAAACATTTGATCCTGCGTCAGGTGATGAAGACAGCTTGATGGGGCTCGGTGGATCAAACTCTGCAAATAATAAACCATCTGCAAGTGGCAAGTATTTTTTGTATACACTTCTACACAGCTGTCAGTTAAATGCTATATTGTAACTGTTGTGGTTGTTTATATTAGGTTCAACTTCTGGTGCAAGTCCTAGCAACTCGTATGTCGTGGATCCCATAGAACGGAAAAACAATGCAATTGTGTCGTTGCGCCTACTCTGTGAGAGTCCAGGTCTTGCCCCTCATCTGGGCACATTACTTGGTGCAAAGTAAGTCATATATTTTTCACTGTAATATGTGTTACTAATTCATAAATGGTAATGGTCTGGGAAGCGGTAAGGATACACACACACACACACACACACACACACTCTCTCTCTCTCTCTCTCTCTCTCTCTCTCTCTCTCTCTCTCTCTCTCTCTCACTCACTACAGGTTTAGAAGTACATCAGTTGTAAACTTCTTGCTACTTTCTGTTTGTCAGTAGGCAGCAACAAGTGCTATGTCCATCAAGATGAATATTTGCAATAGTTACCCTCCACAAGTGCTATCTTACACTCTGTTCCTACCTTTATTTCCAAAATACTTGCAACAAAGAAATTGTATGTAAATCAGAGTTAATACTTTCCACATTTACAGTTTAAATTTCATATGCTAAATGGTTAGACACGTTGAAGCTCAGGAAGTAATGGCTGGATTATGATGTGGAAAACACTCCTCTGTTGTTGTAAATTCTGGACATTACTTTGACTGTGTGTGATAAGGCATTTGTCTCTCACAATTATGAATTCTATAAAATAACTTAAAAATGGAACATAATGTAGTTACCGAGCTGCACAATTGAAAACTTCCAAATGAACTGGGGAATACCTGGTTATGACTGAGTAACTCCACATCTTTGTGATTTTTAGACAACCATTTGTACACGGGCTATATGCACGTATGTTGAAACTATAAATGAGTAACCATTTCACCACCACTTCCAAATTGTAATATTTATTAATCGTGAATGTTACCGCTGTTATTGGAAGAGAACTCGTGTTTCTAGTTCCTCAGCATTGCTCTTAAGAAGTTGACAATATTGAAAATTGTAAAAATGAATGGAGATTTATCTTGTGAGTTAACAGTATGATATATCTTTGAGAAATGTGTCATATACCTGCTCGACCTGTGCCTCTGCTTTGTATACTTCCCTAGTGAGATCAGAATTCAATTCTTGACACACTATAAAACTCTACAAACTGTACCAAACATATTGTAGATTCAGTGTATCTTCCGCGCTGATACAAAAGGGGCATCCTTGACTGACACCAGGATCAATGTTTCTAATGGCTGCTTTTTCTGTGTAGACAATAAAATCTGTGTTGTATGCTAAAGACAATAGAACACTCATTGTTAATAACATACATGATTTTTGTGTAAGTTCAAAAGTCATGCTTTGTAAATGTTTTAACAGATTGCTGTTAATAGGAAACACTTTTGTGTTGTGGCTATACAGCAGGCTTTCGTAAATAGACCATTTCTGATCCCTATTTATTTTTTGTTTCTCAATACTCTAGCAAAGAAACCTGTGATGATTTGTGGAGAAATTAAATTCAGATAGTTGAAAGAGTGGTGATTTTACAGACACCTATATGTATGTGCCTTGTATTCTTACACGTTTATTGCCTTCTTCTGGTGTTTCTTTTTCTCAAATTGACATATATCCTATGTGAACTGTTCTGAGGAAGATAATGTAGTCCCTCAAGGGTTGTTTTTAAGTGTGACTGCCATTGTCATCATAATCAGAACATTCATAGCAGGAAGATCATCATCATCATCATTTGTGATACAGTCACTAGATTGAATTGTGGAGAGATAAAAAAAGAGGACTGTGTAAAAATTGGAACTTTGTCCGGGTGCTAATAACTGCGCAGTTGAGCACCCCACAAACCAAATATCAGGAAGCCCAGCACTGCACATTAATCATAAATGATTTTGTTGTTTTACTCTTCCAGCTTTATGAAGACATCCTGTTATCTGCACTAACTGTCTTCGTTTCAGACAAGATACAATATTCTTAGTTCTGAAACTTTTGTGAGGTGTGTAACACTCTTGTTTGAGTTGTTTACTACCACTCAGAGACTTCGACTTATGCGGAAATCTCAGATACTCTTTACAAAAAGAAATGTTCTGAGTCATTTCATTTAAAACCACTTTGCTTTGTAAACAGTTAGTTTTAGAATCCTGTAGCATAAAGTGAAGGGGAGCATTGAATTGGTGTAATGTGATTCCTCAATGATAGCTCTCTGTAGTGTGCTCACTGACCACATTAGTGTTTGTTGTTGTCTGTGGATTCTTGGGCTAGAGATCCATTTCCTATTGCACGGTTGTGAGTGTGACGCAGTATAATATGCGCATGAAAATTTATTATATTGCTGTTAACTGAACTTTCACATAAAAGCAGAGGTTTTTATTTTTTATGTAACTTTTTATGTATAAAAAATATAAATACAGATCTGTATTTGATCATGAATGTTTTTTTGGCCAGCAGTGAATATACATTGAAATTAGTAAAAAAGAGCCTGAAAAGTAGCATTGTCATGTTAACAGTGACATGACAGTAAGTAGCTACTCGTGGTTTGTCTATGCATGTTGGTGTCATCTATACTGTTTTAAGTATGATTTGATGATGATCTGTGGATAAGTCAGAATATGTAATGAACCATTTGAGTGACCTGGGACTGAAATATGTAATAAAAAATGCAAGACAGTCACTGTGTTTCATCAAGGTCTAGTCTCTAAAGCTTTGTATTCTGCAACTTGATGACAGTGCACATAGATATCCGAAACTGATTTAAAGTTGTTGGCCGCATTCAGAATTGTAACCTTGGCATGGCACACCAACTGATAGTGCTGTAGGATTTTCCAGTAGACAAACCATCATAACCCATTCAAGCATATATGCACTTAAAAATGATGTGTCAGAACCATTTTCTGCAACATATATATGTAAATTCATTTAAATTACCCTAAAAGTTTGTTTCTCTGAAGATTTGGATTTCAGTGATACCAATAGTAGTTTACTACTTTTGTGTACCTGTAACACCATCACATATTTACAAATGTCTGTATCTAGGTGTAATCATGTATGTCTTTACGATACGTAAATGCAGAATAAAGTAATTCAAAGGTTGCGAGTTGCCAATTTTGATAAAGAAAATAAATTTAAGTAGTAAGAACTATAGGAATTTATTAAAATGAGAATAATTCATACGGACAAGGAAAGCTGTCAAGGACAGCACATTTCTCCTCATGGCTTATTTAAGAAGCCATTCAGATATAAAATTTGATACTCGTGCTCGGTTTCTGTGTTTTGCATCCCCCATTACACTTTTTTATTGTGTGAAAATATTTCATGACCATAACTGTCAGTGATTTTCCTCCTTAATTTTTTTTATGTTTGTGGTGTTTACATAAATAATTCTGCAGTGACAAATACTGCCACACTATCTATGTAGTAATTGCCAAGCAACTTACTCACTTTCCACAAAAAGCTGTCCTCTACAGTACCTGTTATATGAGATGACATGGGTCAAAGTATTGAATTTATATTTGAGTGTTTCCAGTTTCAAATCTAGTATTTTGAGAAATAAGTGTGGTTTTTCTAACTCACTTTGTGAAAGAAATATGTTGGAATACAAGTATTGGGAGTTGTAAAGGTAGCCACTCATGAGATAGATAGGGGATTGAGCAGTCAATATCTAGGTAAACCAGGCTGTAAATGTTCCCAAGCTTTTGAAAGAACGTTGTCTTTCTCCTGAGCTGACTAAGACAGACACCCTGCCCCCTTTCCAACACGCATGTGTACGGACATGCATGCGCGCGCGCGTACGCACGCGCACACACACACACACACACACACACACACACACACACACACACACACACCTCTGTAAGGCTACATTGTGCCTGTCAACTACAGAAATTTTATCTCCATAGGCCTTATATGGCAAGATTCTTAAAACAGTTAAAACAAAATATTCTGACCGGCATAAGAATAAAGTTTTGTTTATGCAATGAGATGAAACAGGTGTTTGTAATAAAGTCTAATTGTATGATTCCATGAAAAACTTGCAAGGAATCCTGTAGCCTTTTGGATTGTAAAGATAAATTTTTATCCTGCCATTGAAGGGGGCAATATGAGGTTAATGCAATGAAATTATTGTACTGAAGTAAATATGTTCAGGAAATGAAACTTAATTTTGGTTAAATATATCTTCGGTGGGAAAAAAAAGAGATGAGGTTACAGTCAATCTAAATGATAACGAATCAGAATATTTCTGCTTTCCTTGTTACAAATTCAGAGTTACGGAGAGGCCATTATCAAGCAGACCACACTGAAACATCAAATACTATTGTTAGAAGTACGGTAACAGTGACACACACATTTAATGTATCTTTCCATATTGTTATTGCGGTCTGCAGTACAAAGACTGGTTCGGTGCAGCTCACAACACTTGCCTATCCTGTGCAAGCCTCCTTATCTCAGCATTTTCAATGTCGTTTAATGTAGCTGAGCCGCGATCTCCCTAAAAGATTTTTACCTCCCGTACTTTCCATGACCAAATAAACAAATCCTTGATACCTCGGGGTTGTCCTAGCAAATGCTCATTTCATTTTGGCAAGTTGTGCCATAAATTTCCTCTCTCTCTCTCTAATTCAGTTAATACCTCTTCATTAGTTATAATCATCACCATTCATCTGTAGCACCACAATATATAAAAGCTTTTATTCTCTTCTTTTCTGAACTGGTGTGCTTATTGTCCACCTTTCTCTTTTGTACAAGACTATATGCCAGACAAAAATCATTGGAAAAGACTTGTTAGTACCTAAAATTACATCTAAAGTTAGCAGTGTTTTCTTTTTTCCCTTTCAGAAGCATTTTCCTTGCTATTAGTAATATGCCTTTTAAATGCTCTCTACTTCAACAGTTACCATTTATTTTGATGCCTAAACAGCAAAGCTTGTGTGCTACTTTGTCTCGTTTTCTTACACAATTGCCTCAACAATGCCTGATATTGTTCAGCTACATTCCATTATCGTTATGTTACTTTTGCTAACATTCGTCTTATAATCTCCTTTCTGTACTCATTTCCTTCTGTTTGTCTGATATTCCAAGTCATTTGACAACTTGAGATAATTACAGTGTCACTTTAAATTTCTTCCAAAATTTCTCCTTGGTTTCCTGTACTAGTTCCTCAGTATACAGACTAGATAAGATTGAGGATAGCCCACAATCCTGTCTCACTTTCTTCTCAACCATTACCTCCTTTTCATGTCCTTCGAATCTTATTACTACAGTTTGATTTCTGTGCAAGTTCTAGATAACCTTTTGTCTTCTGTGTTTTATCCTCTCTACCATCAGAATTCTAAAGAGTGTATTCCATTCAAATTACCTAAAACTTAATCTAAATCTACAAATTCGATAAATATGGGTTTGGCTTACTTCAGTCTGTCTTCTAAGGTGTGCCATATGATCACTATTACTTCACATGTGACTACATTTCTCTGGCACCCAAAATAATAATCTATGAGCTTGACATCTATGTCACTTACCATTATTCTCTATATAATTCATGTTAGTATTTGGTAACCGTGCTTTATTAAACTGATGGCTTGGTAATATTCACACCTGTAGTCTTCTTTGTAGTTGGAATTGTTACATTCTTTACCTTTCTAACTCTCTGTATTTCAATTGTTGCATTTGTCTTGTCTACCATCTGGCATTGGTTTATCATGGTGTGTTCTCCCAATGATCTCAATATTTTTTTAGGGAAAGTCATCCATTCCAGGTGTTTTGTTCTGACTGCGATCTTTCAGTCTGTGTCAAATGCTTCTTACAGTATCATATAGCCCAGCTCATCTGTACTTAGTTCCTCCTCTCTTTCCTGTGGTTCTCTCACCTTATATAGACCCTCTATATATTATATATATATATATAGACCCTCTATATATCCCCTCTATATATCCCCTCTATATATTCCTGTGTGTTCCCTTCTTTCCTAAGCACTGACTTGCCATCTGCAGCTCTTGATTTTCATATGGTTGCTTCTTGTTCCTTAAAGATTTCTTCAGTTTTCATATAGACAGTCATGCATGCTTCTGCATCCTGGTATTTGTCATCTATTTATACCTGGTTAGCCATTTTGCTCTTCCTGTCTGTCTTTTGTTTTAGACTCTCTATTCCTATTTGCGTGCTTCATTTAGTGCATTTTAGTATTTTATTCTTTCATCTGTTAGATGCAACCAGTAAAACCACATTCCCAATTCTTTAAAAATGTACTCTTGTGTATAAAACATCATATATCCTGAACTGTGGATAGTTGCTACTCACCATATAGTGGAGATGCTGACTCGTAGATAGGCACAATAAAAAGACTGTCACAAAATAAGCTTTCGACCAAGAAAGCCTTTGTCTGGCTTCAGCTGCCAGAGACTGTGTGTGTGTGTGTGTGTGTGTGTGTGTGTGTGTGAGAGAGAGAGAGAGAGAGATCTATTTTTGACAAAGGCTTTGTTGACTTTAAGCTTATTTTGTGACAGTCTTGTTGTTGTGCCTATCTGAGACTCAGCATCTCTATGTGGTGAGTAGCAACTATTCTTTTATAATAATCTTACATTCCACCCTGGATTTTCCATTGTTTGATATCTCTGGAACTATGTGTCAGTGATATAATTTTGCTGTTGCATTCAGTGATATATGTGGATACTGTGTGCAAAATGTGTTGCAAGTAGACTTAACAGTGAGGAAGTACTAAGTTAAAGTTATCATGCTGTATGCCGTAGTATTACTGCATGAACAGCAAAAATGTAGTACTTAATAAACCAATTTTCCTTTATCATTTTTTGGGTTTCTAGGAGAGAATTTTTTGTTTTGTTTTTTAAGGTTTGAAGTTATGTGTAAAGATTGTTGGAAGTTGATACGTGCTCTCATTCTTAAATACTGGATGAATATAGTTTGAGTAATAGTCGTAACATCAGTTATGCTGCCCCAGGCATATTGACTTACCGTGTTCAACCTTTAACAAGATTATAGCTCATAATGAGTAGTTTATGACAGCATTTTCAATTTCTGTCAATAACTGTATGAAATATTGAAAATCAAAATTTTGTTGCCTCTGGAAGCCATTCAGTAGGTAACCTGCAACTAGTATAATACTCCAGGTTAGCCAATAGTAATATAGATATCTTGTGTGTTATCCAATGATATCTACTGGGTCTTGTCTTCTAGACTAATTACTCTTCTTCCATCACGAGTTCCCTCCTAAAGCTGTATGCTTGTCTTCCAACACACAGTATTCCTTTTTTTCGGTCAGTCGTTGTGTAATGCTCCCTTTTAAACTTTCATCAGCCACTGATTGTTTCAACTTATCCAGGTCCAATCTCCTTAATTTCCTGTAATTTCTTCAGTTTTAAAACGCAGTTATTAACCAATAAATTTTATGGCTCTTCGTCTGGTGAGCCAAGTGTTACCAATGAAGAAATTGTGTTGTCTGTTAAAATTCTTCCAGTGGCATCTTGTTTAGTAATTGTTTTATAGTGGCAATTGTTTCAATAACATATAATTGTCAAACATCCATTCAAGATGGCTAGTGTCTAAAATTTTAAATAAATATGTTGCAGAGATGCACAAGGGCAGACACCTTTCATGTTGGCTGTGTCAGTGCGAGCATACACAGCAGCTCTGACACTTCTAGACACTATTCAGCGAGTAGCAGCCAAGGAAGAAGGTGAAGCACAAGTGAAAGCACAAATTGCCTCAATGGTTTACCCACCTGGCTCAGCTCCTGATGATTCACCACTGCACGTCATTTGCTGTAATGATACTTGTAGCTTCACCTGGACTGGGGATGTCCACATAAACCAAGTTAGTAAAAAAAGAATATTGTGAGGTATTTCCAGAATGAGATTTTCACTCTGCAGCGGAGTGTGCGCTGATATGAAACTTCCGGGCAGATTAAAACTGTGTGCCCGACCGAGACTCGAACTCGGGACCTTTGCCTTTCGCGGGCAAGTGCTCTACCAACTGAGCTACCGAAGCACGACTCATGCCCGGTACTCACAGCTTTACTTCTGCCAGTACCTCGTCTCCTACCTTCCAAACTTTACAAAAGCTCTCCTGCGAACCTAGCAGAACTAGCACTCCTGGAAGAAAGGCCAGGCTGTGGCTAAGCCATGTCTCCGCAATATCCTTTCTTTCAGGAGTGCTAGTTCTGCTAGGTTCGCAGGAGAGCTTCTGTAAAGTTTGGAAGGTAGGTGACGAGGTACTGGCAGAAGTAAAGCTGTGAGTACCGGGCGTGAGTCGTGCTTCGGTAGCTCAGTTGGTAGACCACTTGCCCGCGAAAGCAAAGGTCCTGAGTTCGAGTCTCGGTCGGGCACACAGTTTTAATCTGCCAGGAAGTTTCATTGTGAGGTATTGTTTGCTCTCTCTCTCTCTCTCTCTCTTTCTGTTTCTCTTTCTCTCTGATTACTTCGCTATTAACATTTATTTTGTTTTTGCAGGACATATTTGAATGCAGAACTTGTGGTCTAACTGGATCCTTGTGTTGCTGCACTGAGTGTGCCAGAGTTTGTCACAAGGGTCATGATTGTAAGTTGAAACGCACTTCCCCAACTGCGTATTGTGATTGCTGGGAGAAGTGCAAGTGCAAGGCGCTCATTATGGGACAACAGTCGGCACGCTTTGAGCTGCTGTGCCGCCTTGTAACTGACACTGATCTGGTGACTCAGCCAAACAGCAGGTATAAATTGATTCTTAATTATATTTACCTGTACACTATTTAGTTTTATTGAAGAGTTTGAGTGTTGAACTACACACACTAGACACCCAAGTATTTACTCATCAGAAAATTGCCATATTTATCCTATTATAAGATTATAATGTATTAGGATAGGAAAAAAAATCTACTCACCACGCAGCAAGCACACACATAACAATTATTACAGTTTGCAAGCGTTCAGAGCCAGTCCCTCTCTCTTTTGGCAGAAGAATTGTAGGAAAAGGAAGAAGGTAGAAGGAAAAGGACTGGTGAAGTTTAGGAAAAAGGTACAGTTCAGAAAAGCCACCCAGAACACCAGGTCTGGTAAGTTTCCCCTGTCCTGGAGTTCAGGTAACCCCTTTTCCTAAACCTCAGCAGACATTCTCCTTCACCCCTCTTCCTTCCCCTTTAGACTTCTGCCAGAAGAAGGAGCCACTGGCTCTGAAAGCTTGCAAACTGTAATACCTTTTATATGTGTGTTCTCCTGCCATCACATGATTAAGTTTTTTATCTATCCAGTTAAATTATATTTTCAAAAATTGAATATTTTCATTAATCTATAATAAGTTCAGGCTGTTTCCAAAATTCGTCATCCAAAAAATACAAGAGCATCTTACATTTGCAGATTAAACAACAACAACTACTACTACTACTACTACTACTATTGAGTTCAACATTTTTACATTGTGTAATAGATTAATGTAAAGATCATCTTACATTTACAGATGGATCTATGGCGGTTGAGGTAACTTTATTTTGAAGGATTTGAAAAGGTGATGAAGTGTCACCATTGCAGAGGGTACCACATACGACTACTATTCATTTCCTTTCCTGCCACTTTCAAATACAGTTAGGGAAAAAAAATTGTCTGAAATCCTCCATGTGAGCCCCAATTTCTCTCATTTTATCTTTGTGATCCTTACGTGAAATCTACATTTGTGGCAATAGAATTGTTCTGCAGTTGGCCTCAAGTATTGGTTGTCTAAATTCCCGAATAGTTCCTCGTGAAAAGAGTATCGTCCTCTCTCCAGGGATTCCCATTTAAGTTTATAAAGCATTTTTGTAATGCATGATGTTTATAAATTAGTTGTAAAAAAGTAACCTTTAATTGTGAAAAGGGTATGTAACATACAGAAATGTTTGATACAATACTGAATGCATCTTAAAGTTTTACTGAATGCATTATATCTTAGTTTTGCTCCCTCCAAACACTGTTAGTTCCCAACATTCCTGCTAGATGGCATGCGTGACGGAGATATTCCAACAGTCATCATGGAGTTGTAGAATGATGCAGAGCATGCACTGTGTTATTTATGGTTTCATGAATCCAAAGGTGCTACCATAGTTCAGGGGCAGTTCAGGACTAAATATCGCAAGCCATCACCTCAAACAAAAGCGTTAATTGGTACAATCATTTCATCTAAACTGGCTGTAAATCATGTAGGATGCTGGGTGAGGGCCAGTCAGCAATCTCTTGGTGGAACAATTGAACAAGTTCGTTATGCTTACATTCAGAGTCCGAGTAAATCAATGAGATATGCCAGCTTAGAATTGAATATGCCTAGTGGCACAGTTGGAAGTCATTATGGAAACTTACAAATTGGAAATGGTTCAGGCTTTAAGGGAAAGAGACTAAGAGAAATGAGTTCAGTTTTGTGTAGACATGTTTAACAAAATGCAGACTAAAGACCATTTTCATAATAAAATCGTTCACTGACAAAGCCACCTTCCCTATCTGCGATAAAGTGAATTGGCATAATGTCCATATATGGGGGTGAGCAGAAACCAAGTCACATAATCCAGTACATACGGGAGTCGCATAAGGTAAATATCTTTTGTGCTGTACCCTGCAAGAAGATTTATGGTCCTTTCTTTTTTGCTGAATCAGTGCCATATCAAGATGACACACCAACACATTATTATTGGGAAGTTGTCACAGAGCCCTGTAGGAATGTGTGTACTTGGATAGGACATGGTGGAACAATGCTTTGGCCACCATTGTCACCTGATTTGTCCTCAACAGACATCTACGTATGGCGTTACATTAAAAGACAGAGTGTTGTTACATTAAAAGACAGAGTGTTTGTTCCTCCGCATCTGGGAAACATAAACAAGCTGTGACAACATATAATATAAGCATTGCTGCTGATTGCAGATAGGATTTTTGTTATTCTACATTGAACATTTGTGAAATAGAACTTGAAGGTACACTGCATTCAGTGCTGTATCAAACATTTCTGTAAGTTATTTACCTTTTTCACAGTTAAAGGTTAGTTTTGTATAACTAATTTATAGACACACAGTACTTGCTTGCTGAAACATTTCTGTAAGTTATTTACTTTTTTCATATTAAAAGTTACTTTTGTGTAACTAATTTATAAACACACTGTACTTCTGTGCTTTCAGTAACAAATCTAGCAGCATGCATCTGAATTGCTACAATATCTTTCTCTAATCTGACCTGGTGAGGATCCCAAACACTTGAGGAGTTCTCAAGAATGGGTCACAGTAGCATTCTGTATGCCATCTCCTTTATAGATGAGCTATACACTCTGAAAATTCTCCCAATAAAATAAACATTAAGTATTCGCCTTCTCCTCTAATGACCTGACACACTCAGTCAATTTTATATCACTTTGCAACGTTCTTCCTGGATATTTTATCGATGTGACAGCATCAGGCGACACCCTACTAGTGCTATACTCAAGTGTTACAGGATTGTTTTTTCTACTCATCCACTTACTTAGAGCAAGCTGACATTCATCACACCAACTAGAAATTCTGTCAGGGTCATCTTGTATCATGTTACAGTCACTCAGCAGCAATATCTTCCTGTACACCACAGTGTCATCAGCAAACAACCATAAATTGCTGCTCATCCTGTCTGTCAGATCATTCATGAATGTAGAGAAGAAGAGTCGTCCCATCACACTTCCCTGGGGCACTCCTGACGATACCCTTGTCTCCGAGGAACAATCGCCATCAAGGAAAATGTACTGAGTTTTATTACTTACGAAGTCTTTAAGCCACTCACTTATCTCAGAATCTAATCCGTGTTTTTTATGTCATAATTGCTTTTCGGAAATCTAAGAATATGAGGTCCACCTATTGTCCTCCCTCCATGGTTTGTGGAATATTGTGAGAAAAGGGCAAGCTGAATTTTGTACATGTGATGTTTTCTAAATTATGGTGATTTGTGCACAGAAGCTTTTCTGTGTCAGGGAAATTTATTACATTCATCAATGAGACAGCAGCAGGCAGATGATGCGTTTGAAAGCAAGAGACCAAGGAAAATATTACCACATTCTCCTGTCAGTATAGATGCATAATCTGCTGTGTATTCAGAAAAAAATAGCTGTCTCAGGTCTCATCATAACTACAGCCTCTGCTGTCGCAACATATTCAGACAAACCAGTGAAATATTTGAGACAACCAAGGTTATAAATTTCATTATGGGGTCTCATACTAATTGTCAGCTTGGAAATCGTTACATATTTGCAACAAACAAACAAACATTCAAACATTTGTGACAACAATGATAATAAATTTCATTGTTGCTTGTATATAGAAATTCACTGCTTCTTTCCTCACCCCTCATAGTCTAAATACTAAGCAAAGAAGGAAATGAAGGAAATAATTGAGGAAAACTTCTTTTTTATTTTCTTTTTTAATTTTCAAAATGTGGACAATTGATAAATTGCATAAGTTTATGTGTAATGTTAATTTTTTTAGGCAGATACTTTATATCTCTCATTCAGTTTGTAATTTTAACCAGTCAAAATATGATAAAAATAAAATTTTCTCCAAGTGCTGCTTCAAAAAATGGGAGGGAGGGGTCCTGTTATATTCTGGGTTGTATTATACTCCGGTAGGGGTCCTGTTATATTCTGGGTTGTATTATACTCCGGTTAAAACCATATGTAGAAACTTGTTCCGAAAAATACTTATTTATTGATATTTTCATTTTAGTCTTGTTTTTATTTCTGATTCTTTGAAATCATTGATGTTGGGCCTGAGACTGTGGTAAGAGCCGGTATGCACTAGTTAATTCCAACTCAAAACAAAAGTTTTCTGAATAACAGTATATGCAAAATCAAACAATGGAAACTCCAGATAGGAATGTCAACAAAGTAGGAAAAGATAGATTGCTACTTAAAGTAAAGAAGAAACTGTTTTACTTGTGCCTGCCTGGAGAACAATGTATACTTTAAACAAAATGTGCAGCAGGTCTGTCCCAGTTACTGTTGCTTTACTGCAGTATTAGTTTTGATACAGTGAAAATAAGAGAACTCAGCTCCATGCTAGCACACCATGAGCATACAAAGGACAATAATATGAAGTCTGCTACGAAGTACAGATTGAGAACTGTGGGTATGATGACAGACAGCTGTAGAATTCCCAAAAGGATGCTATTTTTGTCCTTAACCCTTTGACTGCTGGAGGCTCACAATCCGCTTGGCACGCTGAGGCACTGCGGCCTGCACTGTCATCCGTATACCTGCGCTAATTTGCCTGACCCTCGAGCTGCCGCCTGGGGCGGAGCACCCCTCGCTGCCCCACCTGCCTTTTGATGAATATTTCTGCAGTGACTGCGACTCCACGTGAAATATTGTCCTCTCGCGGCTGATACAGAATACTCGTAAATGATCTCACTACTTAGTTCCCCTGCAGGTGAATTACTACAGAATCAAACTGTCTGGTAAAACTATTTTCCGTCACCAAGAATGATATCTTGCTTGTAGTTTTCTTGCACTATTTTTGTAGATTATGCCGAAAGCGACGTGATTTCATTAGCTTTACATAAATAGTTTATTGTTCTTTCTTGGATGTAATGTCTGCATTTATCTATGCGTTCCTCACCGTAGTAACTCAAGAACAAATAAAATAAGCCATAGATTACTGTACATTATTTTTGTTGTTCAGAGCATCGTACTACATTGTTTATGGGAGAAAGCGACATACAGATCATCTTTCATATCGCACTACAACATCGGAATTTACTGTGAGCAACGGTAAGAACAATTTTACTTAATGTCGTTAAATTCGTATTCTGGTGTGATAAGAAATTTCATATGGCCTATTGTTTGTATTGCTGAATTGCCCGAATATTTGTTGCGCTTTGACGAAATTTGTACAATACTTGTGATTGTTGCACATAAGTATTCAACAGATTTTCCAACATCTGAAAGCTGTGAAATCTCTTGTCTTCTTGTTAGCACATTAAATTCACTTATAGAGAAAATTCAGTCATGAACTGTAAATTTAGGCGTTACTTTTACACTTTGTGAATATGTTTCCCATCCTTCTTTTTCATCCGGGCTTTGGACCGGCACTGGCAAAGTTAAAATTTTAATTTTGTTTTTCCCTTTTTATAATTTTTTTTCGTTTTCAAAGTTTTTTTCAAATAGCATTTTTGTATTCGTTCTATGCTGCAATTAGTAATTCTGTTTTGTGTGGTATTTTTCAAAACAGGGTACAACACAATGGTACCTTGCAAGTTTTACATTCGTACCTGCTGTCTCGACGCACTTTTTGTTTTCAGCAAACAATGCATCTACGTGTTAGCGCACTTTTCATGGATTGCTCACTTGTTATAATGTCCAGAAAATGCCTTCCCACAAATCTGAGAGGATTATCATCAGAACACCTTCCTCTGCCAGCTTTTCTGTGCTCTTACGCATGTGTTTCTGTAAGTTCCCTTACCTGTGACAGATGAAACTCTGCTATCATCATTTTACGACCTGTTAGTGATCTGTGTAGGACATGAGCATTTAAAACACACAGATCTAGAACGTGAAAAAAGAACTGTTTATACCACTTCATTGTTTTCCATATACATCCAACAGAGCTAAGCAGCATATCAGAATGGTCAACTGCTCCCATATTCAAGTTATAATCTACAATGCTTTGTGGTTTCTTAATTTTTTTCTCCAGTATTCCTGTCAATCTTTCCTGTGTCAACCATTTCTGTCGTGTTACATGTGGTCAACATCCACACTTCCCTTTTGTCACACCACTTTATAGCAAACATTGTATCAGTACACACAAATTGTATATCTCCATGTTCCAGTTTCTTCCGAAGTTTTGGCATGTTGCGTCTGTTCTTACGGATAGTACCACATGCGTTCATCCCATGACTGTGAAGCCAGGCAAACAAGTCTGGGCTTGAGTACCAGTTATCGACATATAGGGTATGTCCACGTTCTAAATAGGGCTTCATAAGTGTAGCCACTATGTCACCACTTTTCCCCAAATTGTGGAATTCAGTTTCTGTTGATGCCCCTGTATAAACAATGAAAGCCAAGATATAACCAGTCTTACAATCACATAACACAAATGTTTTTATACCGAATCTACTCTGTTTTGATGGAATGAATTGTCTGAAAGATAAGCGTCCTTTGAATAATAACAAACTTTCATCAATGCAGAGTTTCTGATGTGCATTAAATGCACAACGGAAAGCTGTACGAACTTTATTGACAATGTTCCTAATTTTGAATAATCTGTCTCCTCCAGTATTGGCAGAGTTGTCACTGAAATGTAACATTCTCATAAGTAACAAAAAGCGGTCTCTTGACATGAGTTCACTAAAAATTGGCATATTTAGAACAACATCTCTGGTCCAGTATTCGCTAATTTTCAGTTTTTTCACGCGTGGCATCAGAAGACAAACAGCTATGAAACAATACATTTCTTCATATCCAGTATCTTTCCATTTTGAGATTCGAGAATGCACTGATTCAAGAGTATTCTCCTTGGTGAATAAATAAAACCGATTCGTTTTGTCAGCTACATATTTCATCAGTTCTTGTGTAAAGAATAGCATGAAAACTGACAGAATACTTGACTCATTCCGTATTTGACACACATGTTCCGACAGCGTATCGTCAAATGCGTGTCTAACTGGCTGAAAGTCATTTTCTTTCCAGTCAAATATATCACTAAGACGTGCTTTCTTTGTTGGCGTTTCACTATCACTTTCTGATTCTTCAGATTCAGAACAACTAAGATCTCTTGTTGAAACATGAGACTGCTTTGACACCCCTGCTGACGTGGACGGTTTATGAATAGAGCTTTCGGACTCTGTGGAAGCGCTATCACTTTCGTCAAAATCAAGTAGTTCACCCTCACTGTTGCTCCTCGTAAGAATCTCCACGATCTCTTCCTCAGTGCAACCACGACGTCTTGCCATTTTCCTTGTAAAATACAGGACACGAAGAACACTTATGTAAATTCCGTAGAACAGAAAACTGTAGTGCGAACCCTAGGCTCACAACAGACAAGCTAGCGGCCAGAACTGTGAAAGGCTACCGAGACATGGGACGGGAAGTCCGCTGTCCAAGTTATCTTGTCATCAGCACTCAGGTAGCGGCGCGCCTAGACTCGTTGTCAGCACTCAGGGGGCGGCAAGCGGGTGTGACTTAACTCGTCAACAGCGCTCAGGGGAAAACCGGCGGCCGCTACTATACTCGTCATTAGCACCCAGGGAGTGGCACGCAGCATGATGAGTAAACTCGTCAACAGCAGTCAAAGGGTTAACACGTTCTCCCAAAAGAAAATTAATATCTAGGGTGGTTGTTGTTGGTTGTGGTGGTGGTGTGGTTTGTGTGTGTGTGTGTGTGTGTGTGTGTGTGTGTGTGTGTGTGTGTTAGTAGATAGTAATTAGTGTGGTACCACATGCCAGGGATTCTACTTGTTCCAGTTGTGTATGGAGCACAGGAAGAATGATTGTTTGAATGCCATTTTTGGATGATGAATTTGCCTAATTTTGCCTTAACAATCTGTTTGGGATCAATACATAAGAACATGGAGATTGTATGTAGCTTCTTCTCTTAATTTTGGTTCTTGAGATTTTATAAACAGGCTTTCATGTGATAGTTGCGTCTTTCTACTGTGTCTGTCAGTAAATTCAATGTCCCCTGTTAGTTTTATTTGATTTATTTGATATGTGGGTCACACACACAAGTGATATTGGAATATGAGATGTGCCAGTGATTTGTAAGTATCTCTCTTGTAGACTGGTTGTGTTTTTTCAGTATCCTGCCAGTGCACTGATGAACTAATGTCTGCCACCTGCCTTACCTACAACTGCACCTACTCGATCATTCCCTTTGTTACTCCTATTATTTACATTAGTTGACTGTTTTTGATCATGAATCGGCGATATTATTGTCATGGGTCATCACTGCAAACACCCCGCCCCCTCCCCCCCTCCCCTCTGGTGAAGTGCAAAATTTCACATTTCTATGCATTTAAAGCAAATTGACAGTTTTTGCATCTATTTGAAAAATCACAATCTGACTCAAAATGTGCGCAGCTTTTTTCAGGCAGTGCTTCATTATAGACAAATGCATCAGCTCTGAAAAGCTGGAATTCCCATGTCGTCAGTATAAAAAATGAACAATAAGACTACCAACTCACTTCCATGGGGCACACTTGGACATCTGTTGTTGACTCTCAGTCCGCTTAATGTGCCGTGTCCTACTGTAATGTTTAGGTTTATCTAAAGCGAAAAGTACAATACCCATAGTAAAGAGCTGAAGTAATTTCATGATTGTATTATGTTGCCAGAAAATATGCTTAATTTATTAATTTAATTGTGAATATGTTCTTTTGTAATAAATAATGAAATTGCTTAAGATGTTAAATGCTATATATTTATAAACAAGGGTAATCCCAAAAGTAAGGTCTCCTATTTTTTTATAAGTACAGAACTCTGTTTGTGTGGCAGTTGGTCATACTGTTATGAACAGTACTTCATGCGCTGTGTATAAACATGCGCATGCCGTGCTGAGGCACTCAGTCTTGGCTTGGCAGCCGTTTAGACTGGAGCTCCCATTTGATGTTAGCGCCAAGTGTGAATTGTGCGCAGTTATTCGATTTTTGAATGCAAAGGGCACTGCGCAGATTGAAATCCTTCGCCAATTGATGGAAGTGTATGGCGAGCCGTGCATGGATGTCAAAAATGTTCGTGGGTGGTGTAGAGAGTTTGCAGCTGGTCAGACCAATAGTCATGATGAACAAAGGAGTGGGAGACCGTCAGTTTCTGAGGAGACAGTGTTGAAGGTTGAGCAAAGCATGCGTGAAGATCGGTGGATCACCCTGGATAATCTCTGCATGTTGGTTCCTGAGGTTTGCCGAAGCACCGCTTACAGAATTTTAACGGAAACATTGCCCTACCGGAAGGTGTGCGCAAGATGGGTTCCATGCATGCTGACTGAGGACCACATGCGGCAGCAAGTTAATGCTTCCTGCGCATTTCTTCACTGTCTTCCAACCGAAACAGGACAACTTTCTGGACTCATTTGTCACGGGTGACGAACCTGGGCATACCACTTTACACCTGAGACCAAGCAACAAACACGCCAGTTGCAGCATCCTTCTTTGCCAAAGCCACGGAAATTCAAACAAACGTAGTCTGCCGGAAAAGTCACAACAACCGTTTTTTGGGATGGGAAAGGGGTATTGTTGGTCAATTTTATGCCCACTAGGACCACAATTAACACTGACAAATACTGTGAGACTCCGAAAAAACTCGAACGGGTAGTTCAGAACCAGAGAAGAGGAATGTTGAGCTAGGGTTTACACATTCTCCATGACAACGCTCACCCACACATCGCTTGGCAAACAGTTGCTCTCCTGCAACAGTTTCAGTGGACCATAATCACTCACCCACCCTATAGTCCTGACTTGGCGTCCAGTGACTATCACCTGTTCCCTAGGTTAAAAGAACATTTGGCTGGAAAGCAATACAGCTCCGACAACAAGGTGAAAGAAGAGGTTCATAACTTTCTGAACAGTATGGCGGCGAGCTGGTATGACATGGGCATACAAAAACTGTCACAGTGTCTACAAAAATGCATTTACAGAAATGGTGATTATGTCAAAAAATAGCTAAACGTTCAAGTTGTAAACTGATGTAAACGATTGTAGAAATAAACATGTCTGTGTACTTATAAAAAAATAGGAGACTCAACTTTTTGGTATTACCCTTGTATATACATGTATCTTTGGAGTGTAGGTGGTCAGTAGACCAAAGAAGCTAAGAAGCAGGAATATTTACAAGTTCCGGACACATGTTGGCTTGCCCACCACTTGTTTTTCAGTCTTGGAGGAAGACAGTCGTGCTTTTTGTAACCAGTGATGTATAACGGAGTTAGATAAACAACGTTGATAGTAAAAATTTTAAGAAGTGCAAACTTACATTGCAAATACTGTAGTTCAGAACAAAAAGTTTGAATAAATATAATGTTTAGCAAAAAGTATTTCCAATTCAGTGGAGTTTATTTAAACAGAAGAAAACCCCGGCCATGCTTGGTGTTGGAATGATCATTTTGCAGACAAAGAAAACGATGAAACCCCCTTGACAAACGAGATCTGCAGTTATTGGGTATGTAATCTTTCAGCAACTACTAACAAATTCATGCTGAAATTGTGCTGTAACTGGACTTATTATTCTCATTCAAATAGCTTATTGAATTGAAACCAATAACACATGGTGAGAGTGCTGTCCTACCACACTATTACTGCATAAAGTTCTATAAACAATTCTTCAGATATTTAAGAAACGAATAAGATGATAACCAGTACACTACAGTGTGTTAACTGTAAGACGGCTGAGTTGTGAGCGGAGTGCGGGGAGAGGAGGAAGCAAGCATTGGCTGGCGAGGGGAGAGGAGCCGTTGGGTGGGGGGTGGGGGAGGGGGTGGGTAGAAGGCACGCCTACCAGTTGCAGTGCTGGCACTATAAATTGCGCGTCATGCTTACACGAAAGCAGACGAAAGGCTTGGAAATAAAACTCGCTTTAAATGTTGTTCGTAAACGAAACTAAAATCGTCATGTACATTAAAATCTATATAAATTAATAGAGGGAAACATTCAACGTGGGAAAAATATATCTAAAAACAAAGATGATGTGACTTACCAAACGAAAGCGCGGGCACGTCGATAGACACACAAACAAACACAAACATACACACAAAATTCAAGCTTTCGCAACAAACTGTTGCCTCCTCAGGAAAGAGGGAAGGAGAGGGAAAGACGAAAGGATGTGGGTTTTAAGGGAGAGGGTAAGGAGTCATTCCAATCCCGGGAGCGGAAAGACTTACCTTAGGGGGAAAAAAGGAAAAAAGGAAATATACAGACATATTTAAATATGTCTGCTTGTGTCTGTATATGTGTGGATGGATATGTGTGTGTGTGTGCGAGTGTATACCCGTCCTTTTTTCCTTTTTTCCCCCTAAGGTAAGTCTTTCCGCTCCCGGGATTGGAATGACTCCTTACCCTCTCCCTTAAAACCCACATCCTTTCGTCTTTCCCTCTCCTTCCCTCTTTCCTGAGGAGGCAACAGTTCGTTGCGAAAGTTTGAATTTTGTGTGTATGTTTGTGTTTGTTTGTGTGTCTATCGACGTGCCAGCGCTTTCGTTTGGTAAGTCACATCATCTTATATATACTACACGCTCACAAACCATTCATCTGATTGCAATGAAACTTTTGGTGAGTTGTTCTCCGAACGTCCGAAAAGGGTAATAAACAATGTTTCAACAGTTAGGTCATTGTAGCATGCGTAGCGCAATTGGTTAGGTAAAGACTTGTCATGCAGCGGACCTGGGTTAGATTCCGACTGCTCACAAATTTTTTTTTTTTTTCTTTTTTATTTTCCCGCAATGTTAAACTATTAATTATAAAATTTAAATATACTTAAACAGGTCATATAGTATAATGTAACTGTCAATCTCTATATATAAAAATGAATGTATGTATGTCTGCCCTCTGTGCATTTCCACACCATTCATCTGATTGCGATGAAATTTTGGTGATTTGTTCTCCGTACGCCCACGAAGGTTCCTAGCCGAAAAAAAAAAGAAATAAGACACATTCTTGAGGAGATATGACGTCATAAACAATGAGATGCCACTGCGGGAAAATACCCAGATTTATGCATCCACTATTGGAGAATGAGAGCACTTAGTGACTAGCAACAAACGTTACATACAATTTCAAACCTTTACGAAAAATTTTCTCGCTGACGCCCCCCACAAAATAATGAAAGGAAAAAAGGTTGTCGCTTACTACATTTTCTCAGTACATAACGTAAATCTGCCGCAGTAGGCATGACGTTTTAATGTATTATTTCGTTACTATTAACTCTAATCGCAACATATTTCGCATACAGTATCCACATATATCTGTAAATGCGCCGGCAAATTTATGTCTCTTTACGACATATAATTCAGGAGATATGACGTGGTAAACATCGAGATGCATGAAAAAGTGCCGCGTCAGGCATGACGTTTTGTTCTATTATTTCTTGACTACTAACGCTATTCACAACACGTTTTGCAAACGTGTTAAAAAAAGTATATAAAACCACGGGCGTATTCCTAAAAAAAACGTTGTGCCAAAATTTTAAATCAATCGATCAACAACTTTCCGAGATTTCTTCCGTTGCGTAGCACGGGTGTACAGCTGGTGTTTAATATATATCTTAACTGCAGCAATGAAGTACGCTTATCCCAAGGAAAGGAAACAGTCTGAAATAGAAATAAAATTTACGATGCAATGAATGGCAGATTGTTTTTCGTATTTATTCGAGATGTCATACTTTTGTAGAAACATTTAAAACCATGTGGTCCACTGCTTTCACTGTCACTATGTGCCGTTTCTGTGTTTGATTAAAATAGAACAGAAATACAATTTACAACAAACTGATAGGGGATTGTTTTTGTTATTTATTCAAGCTGTGTTCTTTTGTAAAAACATTTCACGCCATCTGATCAATTGCTTTCACTGTCACTGTCTTCCGTTTGTGTGTCTGAGTCTTCCTCACTTACATCTGATGTGGCCATGTTAATGATAATTTCGTCCACAGCAATTTTGACGACACCATCACGTGCCCAATATTCTTCCTCTGTTTCTTTAACTTTCTTGCAATATTCCTTCCAATCATTAGCAGTAACCAACTGGAAAGCTGCATCCACAAGATTCAGCATGTTTGTGGCAGCCAAGTCCCCCGATATGTTGTGCTCCCTAACATGCCTTTTTATCTTCGCCCATGCTAATTCTATTGCGTTTAAGTCGCAGTTGTAAGGTGGCGAGTGAACGACCTGGTGGCCTTTGCTTTCAGCCAACAGGTTTACAGCAAAAGACTTCTCAGCTTGCTTATTTGCTCATACTTTTGCATACAGCTTGTCCTTCGTCATACTCTCATCACAGAGGATATTTATGCGTTGCAGCCACTCCAGCATTCGCACTTTCGTTTCAAACTTCGTTGGAGTTCTCTCTCTTTGCCTGTTACGGTAAGGAGCGTTATCCAGAACTATTACTGAATTAGGCGGGAGATTTGGCAGTACCTTCTCTCCGAACCGCTTCTCAAATTTTGCCGAATTCATCTGACCGTGATAATCGCCCTTTGTTGACTTTGCCCAGAACATAAGTTGCCCTTCCTTGATGAACCCATTCTTGGATCTGACACTTGAAGCTATCAGTCTTCTCGATGAGCTCCCCCATGCAGTGACACCAACGACACTCTCTTCACGTAAGTCACCCTTCCTCTGCCAACATTTATTAAACGTTGAGTTATTATCGATCCACGATTCATCGAGATAAAATATTTCTCTGCCTGCTTCCCTGAATTTCTACGTGTCAACAATGAAACGAGATCACCAGTGCATAATGTCTGGACGTTCTAACAACACATTACTCTTGTTTTCCACCTTACGCCATATGAAGCCCATAGACAAAAGTACTTTTCTCAGTGAGACAATACTCCACTTCCAGCCTATTTTGTTGTGCAAAACTGTAAGCAGTGTTCGCAGGCTCGGCACAATCTTCGGCACTGAATAAAATTCCGCTATCGTGTCGCGAATGACACGCTGGTTGAAATCATCGATCATTGCTTCGATTTCTCCACTTCTTTTCCTAAGTTGGAAGAGAGGGGAAGATTTATAAGAAAATGCCTTCTGCACTGCATGTATTTTTTTGAATTTGGAAATTTACTGTGATATTAATGTGTTTCGAAATAATACAGTAACCAGTGGTGTTTCCATACAAAGCAATATGGTAGCAAGGAAAAATGAAATATAAGGTAATTCGGACGAAATAGGGGGCTCCTTCAAAGTGATCACGAACAAAATATCTGAAATGGAAACTCACCTTTTATTGCCAGGCATTTGTGGTGATACACCAGGATGATTCTTGGAAAACTGTTTGAATCTTCCAATGCTACGCATGCTTTGTCCTGTGTATGTAGCAACTCTCACTGAAAATTTGAAAATGGGGTGAAGCAATTTTTTCTGCTCCCTTTCCCTTTTGCAGCATTCAATCACACGCAATATAATTTTGCAAGCATCACTACGTAATACTGGTTTCCTTCTAACCGTAGGCCTACCAGTTACTTAATAAATGTTGGTATGGTATGGCGTATAGTCTAGAAATATTCCTTGATCCGTGTCATTCAGGATGTCACGTGAGAAAAGTCGACTCATACTCTGCGTGATTGATGTTTTTAGGAATCAGTGCAGGCGGATGTGGAGAAGGTCATTTTATTTGAGATACCGTATTATTTTCGATCTCAGAATATGTTCTTTGACCTCAGAATATGTTCTACGATTCAACAGCAGATGCATGTTAATGAGGCTGGATGGTAGCTCTGTGGATCACCTTTATTAACTTCTTGTAGACAGGTTTGATCTGTGCTTTTGTCCAATCCCTGATTACTGTTTGTTGTTCAAGGGATCCACTTCATACTGCATTGTTAGCTGCAACAGGCAGAAGACATGCTTTGTTGGTGCTGCACATTTTAACAATTTTGATCAAGATAAACTTATTCTGCAATGTTGTTCTTCAGCACACCAGTGTAGAAGTGTGCACAGAATCAGCTAAGTGATAAACCCATGCAATATGCACATTTATTTATATGTAAAAGCCGACCTTGGAATTGTCCCTTGTGTGAGACCGAATGTACAAGATCGTGTGCCAATTAAAAGTTCTAGATTCACATATTTTACTGTTCACATTGCTTCTGCATAATCTTTCATTGATTGTATTAATACCTGTTTGTATTGTGATATAGTGTTAAATTTGGAACTTTTGCAAGTGCCACAGTAAACTAGTACTGTTATCGTCAATTGTAGGCTTAAACTATATTCTCCTCTTTTAAAATTTTTGGAAACAGTTGGCATATGCTCTTTGAAAACAATCTTTCTCCACTTTCGTTATACAAGTACGTGAGAAATATGTTAGTCTGAGAATTTTCAGATGCTACAAAACTATATTTTCGTAAGCTACTAGTACAAGTGTTACATATATGTAATTTGTTTCATAGCAAATCAGTGTTTGTGGTTTACAGTTCAGCCAAAGAATACATCATCTCTGAATTTCTTTGTATATCAACGCAAATAAACATGCATTTTTGACAATTTTCGGAAGCTACCATTGCCATTTGCATAATCTACGAGCTATTTGTAGCAAAGCAGCCATTTGATTTCGTTACTTATTAGATTTTCCAGCTGACATATTGTGTTACATCTAGTTTTCCCTTAAAGAGGAGTAGCCCTATGTTACCTGCATTTATCGTAAATTAACACTGTTTTCGAGTTTGTAACAACTGTAATTAACATCAGAATATTGTCAGAAATCACTAATTTTTACCACAGATTTTTCTGTTGCCTTAATAGAAATATAATTTTGTGTATTTGCTTCAATTATTACAGGGAATTAGCAACTTTCTAGCTCAAAATATTAAAAAACAATCAGCAGGCTTAATATAAAGTTATTTGTTCACTGCCGTATAATACATTGCACCAGCCAAAATGCAGCCCCACTGTGAATGCTGTTCTCAAACACAGGGTGGGTTGGTTGATGTTCACAATCAGTTGGAAATCACCCTGACTACAATCAAATGAATCGCCCTGACTACAATCAAATGATTGGCAACTGCTGTGAATCGGTGTGTTGGAAGAGCTCTCGAGAGTCGTGTACCTGTGATACTTGTACCAGAGGTACCTTAAGTACTATCCTCTTCGGTGGATCATGTCTCCTCTGCAGATAGAACAGGATCTGTCATTACCGATTCACTTGACTGCAGGTGGAGTGTCAGTGGTAGATCTAGGTATCCTGTACAGGATGGATGGGGACCATGAAGGACTCAAGGTGTAAAACCGATCCCCCTAACCAACATGTTTGAGGTGCTCTCTTCCATTGAAACTGAGCCAGTGGGACTCACTTCACCCATTTTGGGGAAACATGTTTTGTCTGATGTCAAGAGGAGGCAAACACAAAAGGTTAGGGGTCAGCCTAATCGTCAGCAGTTCAAATGTACAGCAAATGATTGCACCCCTTAGGGAAATGGGAGCAGGGGACAGGAAAGGACACAAGGTGTGCCTCATGACCTAACAAAAGCGTTTGACTGTGTCAGTCACCAGATTCTTTTACAAAAAGCTACACATCTTGGTATAAATAGTTCATCAGGGAAATGGCTTGACTCTTAACTGTCAAACAGGAAACAGAAAGTTGTAGTGGATAGTCAAAATGGAGTCCCATTATCTTCAAAATGGGGTACCATCGCATGTGGAGTGTCCCAAGGCTCAGTTCTGAGCCCCCCTACTTTTATTGTCTTCATAAATGATCTGCCTCTCTGTATGGAATATTGTAGATTCAGCATTTTTGCTGATGACACTATACTACTTATTGATAATTCAGTAGATAAACTTGAGGAAACAGCAAGTAAGGTTTTAAGTGAAACAGTGAACTGGTTTAACATTAATGGCCTTTCTTTAAATTACACTAAAACAAACTACGTTCAGTTCCACACAACATTCAGAGATGGAGAAATAGTAGTAAAAACAGGTGAGAAGGCGATAACCAGGGTGGATACCTCAAAATACCTAGGCTTGCATAGTAACAGCAAAGTGAACTGGTCAAACGACATCCTGGATTAATGCAAAAGATTGAGTTCAGCAACATACGCATTACGCATTGTTTCTTCTTATAGAAGTATAGAAACTGTGAAGTCAGCCTATTATGGCTATTGTCATGCCATTACGGCATATGGAATTATATTTTGAGGTAATCAGTCACTGGCCAAAAAAGTACTCTGTGCATAAAAAAGAGCCATAAGGATCATGTGTGGAGTCCATCCTAGAGCCACATGCAGGAATCTCTTTAAGAAACTTGGAATCATTATATCCGCTGCGCAATATATATTCTCCTTGATTTTCTTCATAAGGAAAGAAAAATCCATTTTTAAACTGAATAGTGAGTGTCATAGTCATGAGATGAGAAGAAAACGTGATATCCACTATGAAAAGGCAAATCTTAAGTATGGTACAGAAAGGCGTCCATTTCACTGGCTGTATGATTTTTAATGCCCTCTTTTCAAGAATTAAGTCTTGTTTTTTTTCTATAAAAATAAAAAATAAAAAAAAAACTTTGAGGCAGTTCCTGTTATAAGGATAATTTTACACAATAGAAGAGTCCCTGAACTACAGTGTTTAGGATTTCTTTTATTGTTAAATGCAAATATGTTCCCAAATCTACATTTGTAATCCTGACTATTCTGTATTGTAAATACACTTTTTGCAATATTATTGTCTGTAACACTTATTATTTTGTGATATGTATTTATCTCTCAGAATTGATTTTCTGTAGTAGAACCTGAGTTACTGTTTTTTTTTTTTTTTTTTTTTTGTAATATGAAATCATTTTGTTTTGTTTTTATGTGCTACCATAGATCTCTGACACATTCCACATCCTGTGATACTGTCAACATGTATTGTATCACCGGAACAAGAAATAAATAAAATAAATAAATATAAAATAGCAATATGTATGCCTGGGGGCCTCATTCAACATGTTGGAAGAGGCTATTCTAGAAGCCATTGAGGGAACATGGTGCAACAAACTGTTGATTGTGGTGCACATTGGAACAAATGGTGCCTGTCATCTGGGCACCGAGGTCATTCTTTGGTCATTCGAGTGATCAGCAGAGAAAGTTAAGAAGACCAGCCATGCACATGGAGTTCCAGTAAATCTCACAATTTGCAGCTTTGCTCCAGAACTGATTGTGGTCCTTTGCTTCTGAGTCGAGTGGAAGAACTAAACCAGACACTTTGAAGGTTATGTGACAAGCTAGGCTGTGACTTCCTGGACTTGCACCATAGGGCTGAGAACAGTAGAGTCCCCCTTCATGGGTCAGGTGTGTTGTGCATGTCAGAGGCTGCTGATCAAGTACCTCACTATTGGCATGCACATATGGGTTTTTGAGGTTAGGTGAATCTCCATTCAATCTAAACAATGATAGCCGTAGGAAACCCAGAAGTAACATTGCAAGATCTAAAGAAATGCCTCCCACAGATGACAGCATTAAAATCCTATTGGTTTATTGCCAAAGCGTTCGCAACGAAGTGATAGAGTTTGAAGCACTGGTGAGAAGCAGTGAAACTGACATAATAAGGGGTGCAGAAAGCTGGCTGAAACTTGTAATTTAGTGTGAGATTTTTGTGGAAAATTTAAGTGTATATCGATACTCCCACCTACAATATGGTATTGAGATTTGGGGCGGGGCACCAACGGTATACATGGATAGGGCTTTTAGAGCCCAGAAGAGAGCAATTAGGATAATAGCGAATATTAGTAAATGTCAATCCTGTAGAGAATACTTCATTAAGTATAATATACTAACAGTGTATTCATTATATGTTCTAAGGACTACAGTGAAACCTCTATATAACGTTTTTCAAGGGACCACAAATTCTGAACACTGTATAGAGGAAAACACTATAAAGAGGAAGGCTTCCAATTAATAATTATAGGGCATTACTGAAGATCAGGATACCACTAATCAGCTTTGACAAATGGTGCCATAGATGACATTTTAAATTTTCACAACACTATAATATGATATTCATTGCAAATGATCAATGTATCAAATGATTAGTGTTTTGTAATTAAAACATAGGGCCTGGTAGGTGAATGGGTGAAATTAAATTGATCAGTTTGTACTGTAAAAAGTTATAACAGATTCTTAAGATATGACATCATTGTCCAAAGCTGACAGGTGGTATCCCATTCTTCAGTTGACCCAATTATAGAATATGAGCCAAATTTTGTTTATGATATACTGAACATATTACATAAAAACACAGTAAATGATACAGATTAAAAAAGGTTAAGTTACAAAAAAATAACTTTAATAATTAAATTATGAAATTGAACTTAAATTTGCACAAAACTCTAGGAACCTATGCAATCTGAAACCACATACCTATGATTTTTTAAAATATTCAAGCAAGCATGTTTGTTTTCTATTTCTCCTAGACTCTACGGCAATCATTTCTTGCTCCAAATGAGCAAGTAGGAACTACTGTTCTGTCCTCATGTCTATGGGCCATCATATATCTCCTGAATGTTTCAAAGGCTTCAGCTGCCTTAGTATATGAGGGAACAGGGTCATCTTCCTTCTCACTGTCACTTTCATTACCACTGTTATTCTTCAAGCTTCTCTCTGCAGTCAGCTCCTCAATACTTTGTACTCCTGTGGTTGCCACGTTGTCATCCACAGACATAAAGTCCTCAAAAGTGACAGAATCACTGCCTATTAATTCCTGAAACTCTTGCAAATCGCCTGCAACATCTTCCACAGGAGCTAGCTGCCATCTCATTCTGACAGAATCCCGCTTTTGTGAAACAGTTTTTAATAGTTTCAACACTGACTTCCCTCCATGAGTGCATAATTAAATTCATTGCCTGTAAAACATTCAGCTTCACTTGTGAGCTCTGCTGGCTTCCCAGTTTTCTTTGGTCAAAGCCTTTTTTACAAGGGCTGCCCTATATTTAACCTTACGGGCTTGTGTTATTCCCAAGTCCAAAGGTTGCATATGGCTGGTGCAGTTGGGTGGCAGGAAAATTACTTTCACATTTCTCAGAAAGGATACGTCTGGTGGATGTGCCGCACATCTATCCACAAACAGCAGCACTTTTCTTGCAGCACTCCCCATTTTGGCATCAAATTCTCTGAAACCAAGTTAATAAAAGTTCCTCCATTTCATTGTAAGTCAATGGTTTCAAATGCATGCGTTTCGAATTTCCACAATTCTCAAACCCTTCCATTATCGATGATCTGTTTTTCATAATAGTGTTGAGTGGGCCAGTTCAAACTGCTTCGCTAGCTCCACACTACCCACACCAGGAGATGCCCCCACTTTTTTAATAACAGTAACCTTCTCTTCCAGAGAAATGTTCTTCCACTTTTCACTCGTGTCCACTGATGAAAGCTTAAAAAAAAAAACATTATATCGAAGACACACTCACTAGACACATGCACTGTTTGCTGCTCAGCTCACACACCACCCTATGAATACAAAGCATCGACTGAAATGACGCCAAAAAGATGGCAAGCAGAATGTGTGTCACATGTCACATGACCGGGTTCTGCCGCTGACATGTGAAACATGCTCAGCGTGGGCTTCCTGAGCCAGTGCAAACTGTGAATCCACAAAACGGAAAATGATGTGTCTACATCCAGTCACTTAAACATTACAAAGAGGTAAATAATTGACCAGGGTTCCAAAAATATGAGTGTTACATGGAGGAAATTGTAATATAGAGGAAACACAGTAAAGAGGAAAATTTAACATTGTTTATATGGGCTTTTAGTCGGGACTGAAAAAAACGGATGTAACATAGAGGAAAACATTATATGGAGGAACGTTATAAAGAGGTTTCACTGTATACTGTTTGTAAAAGAAAATGTGGAGCACAGTGTAATAAATAGTGATATCCGTAGTTATAATACAAGGAAGAAGGAGGATTACCACATAAAATTTAGAAATAAAAAAGCAACCAATCATAATCCCATTTTCTGCTGGAAGATTTTTTCACAACAGACTTCCAAATACCATAAAATTGTTAAAAGGAAACATATTTAAAATAAAATTAAAGCAGTTGTTAATTGCTAAATGTTTGTACTCCATCAAGGATTTTTAATGTTGTATGTACGTTATTTCTACTGCTAAACTATTATTATTGTTCATGTATGTACTGAGTGACTATGTCCATGACTGTAAAAGTTATTATGGACAAATAAACCATTATTATTATTATTATTATTATTATTATTATAGGGAAATGGAGGCTGTTTATTTGTCATGGTATAGAAGATACTCAAGTATACTAACATAGAAATTGAAGCTGCATGTGAAATTGTATCTGCAAGCTAATGGAAACAAATAGACCTGATATCTTTCAGGATTTCCACATTGAAACTGATATCTGTGACCATGACATGGTTGTGGCAACAGTGATTATCAAAGTACAAAGGACAACCAAATAAAGCAGAAAGATACATATGTTCAGTAAAGTGGATAAAAAATCACTAATGTCAAACAATGGAAACTCTAGGGGGCAACATCAACAATTTAGGAAAAGATAGACAATGTTGCACACTACATCCTTTACTACCAAGCTAGTGTCATCAGCAGACAGAAATATTTTAGAGGTACCCGTAATACTAGCGGGCATATCATTAATATAAATAAGGAACAGGAGTGGCCCCAATACTGATCCCTCATCCTTCACCCTGATCGTACCTCACTCAGACCCCACATCACAGCCATTCTCAACACTGTGAATAATGACCTTTTGCTGTCTGTTGTTAAAGTAAGAGGTGAACCATTCCCCATATTCCGTAATGGCCCAGCTTCTGGAGTCTGGGTATTTTGACATTGACCTCTCAATGAATATATTCTTTACTGTTATTCCTTGTTAATAATATCAGCTTATTCCCAAGAATAATCAGCTTTCACTCAGTTAATACTCGGCAGAAATCCACCTTGCACTTGTCAGGCAACCGTAAGTCTTGTGCAGAAAGGTGTGCAGTATACTGCTGCATCCATTTTCAATAAGCTACCACAAGAATTCAAAAATCTTAGGAGTAATCTACTCGCTTTCAAATCCAAACTGAAGAGCTTCCTCATGGATCACTCCTTATATTCTGTTGAGGAGTTCCTTGAAAACTTAAGCTGTTTCTTATGTTATATTGTTGATTTTGTTTACTTAAACTTACGGCTTGACTTTTTTGGGTTAATAATTATTTCATTTTTATCTGTTACTACTTTTATGTTGTAATTTCATGTGCTGACATGTTCTTAGATCTTGGAAATTTGTTCCTCAATTTGGTCCTACGGAACTTGACGTGTAAATAAAATAAAATAAAAATAGATTGGTACTTTCTGTAAAGAAAACACATAAAGTTGCAGACATGCACGATTAAGACACTCACATGTAGCTTTCAACCACAGCTTTTGGTAACGCGCGCGCACACACACACACACACACACACACACACACACACACACACACGACTGCCAACTCCTGCATCTTGAGCTGGAATGGCAATGCCGGAAAATCAGTCATGTCATATCTCTGTCAGGAACTTGAAACTTTCAGCACAAGTCAGGTGCATGTAGAGGAACACTGCCTCAAGTTTAAAAGAATAGTTGACCACACACTGGATAGATATGTACCCAGTAGAACAGTTCATAATGTAAGGGAACCTCCATGGTATACAGTCACTGTAAAGAAACATGTAGAGAAGCAGAGATTACTGTATAATAGGTGTGAAACAACAACGCATAGGGCTGCAGGTACGGAGATGTTGAATGAAAACATTTGGCTCTCAAGAGAAAAATGCATTATGCCTTCAATGACTACCACAGCAGATTATTGTAAAGTGATCCTTCACATAACCCAAAGAAATCCTGGTCATATGTAAAGGCTGTTTGTGGCACTAAAGTTAATGTCTAGTTCCTAGTGAACGGGACAGGAACTGAAATTGAGGGTAACAAAACAAAATCTGAAATGCTTAACTCCATTTTCAAATTTTCCTTTACAATGGAAAACTAAGGAGAATTGCCCCAATTTAATCCTCATAGCACTCAAAAGATGAAATGATATAAGTAGTAAAGTCAGTGGTGTTGAGAAACACCTGAAATCATTAAAATTGAACAAAGCTCCAGGCCCCAATGGAACCCTGTCAGATTCCATACTAAATTTGGATCAAGGCAATCTGGTAGATGCAGTATTTCTTGATTTCCAAAAAGCATTTGGCGCAGTACCACCCCTATGCTTATTGTCAGAAGTAACATCATATGGGATATCAAGTGAAATTTGTGACCTGATTGAGAACTTCTTGGTAGGGAGGACACAGCATGTTACTTTGAATGGAGAATCATCATCAGATGTAGGAGTAGTTTTGGGTGTGCCCCAGGGAAGTATGTTGGGACCCTTGTTATTAATGTTTTATATTAATATTAAAATCAGGCTTTTTGCAGATCCTGCAGCTATCTATAATGAAGCACTATTCGAAATAGGCTGCATTAATATTCAGGCAGATCTTGATAAGATTTCAACATGGTGCAGAGATTGGCAACCTGCTCTAAATGTCCAAAAATGTAAAATTTTGCACTTCACAAAAGGAAAAAAGTGTAATATCGTATGACTATAATATCAGTGAGTCACTGTTAGAATCGGCTAACTCGTACAAATACCTGTGTGTAACATTTTGTAGGGATATGAAATGGAATTGTCACGTAGGTTCTGTTGTGGGTAAAGCAAATGATAAACTTAGGTTTATTGGTAGAATACAGGAGAATTGTAATCAGTTAACAAAGGAGCTTGCTTACAAATCACTCGTGCGACCGGTTCTAGAATATTGTTAAAATGTGTGGGACCCATACCAGGTAGGGATAACGGGGGATATTGAATGTATACAGGGAATGGTCACAGGTTTTTTTTTTAATTCATGGAAGAATGTCACAGTGATACTGAAGGAACTGAACTGGAAGACTCTTTAAGGTACACGTAAACTATCCCGAGAAAGTCTATTAACAAAATTTCAAGAACCACTTTTCAGTGATTACTCTTAGGAATATACTATAACCACCAACATTTCGCTCACGTAGACACAGTGAAGATAAGATTAGAACAATCACTGCAAGTGCAGAGGCATTCAATCAATCTTATCTTTCTTCCTGCACTTGATAAGTGAATGAAACAGGGAGAAACTTGAAATAACTGGTACACTGGGAAAAGACCTCTGCCATGCATCTCGTGGTGGTTTGCAGTGTATAGATGTAGATACTGTGGCTAAAATAGGAGCTAACCAAGCTGCAATTTCTGTATAGCATCTGATAGGGAACCCATCAGACAGTGGGGTCTAATGGAATATTTGCAATTTTTTACTTTCTCAGTTTCAGTGGCACTAATCTTTGTATCACTCGTCTTTGCAGTGTGGTGTGAAGTAAACTGGGCTAGCGTTTCTATATCTTCTCAATAAAAGATCACGTTAAAATTTCACTTCAATATTTCTCCTTTTGATATGCTACCTCCGTGTCTGGTCACTAGCTGTGGTGCCATGCACAGCTTCTTCGTAGAGCCAGAATTTCATAGTATCTCGTGAGAGATTTGTTGATATATTGTATTATGGTAGTCATTGAAGCTTTCATACATTGCCCTCTTGGCGGCCAAACACATTTAATTCAGAATATCTCAATCTTGAGACCTGCTATTATACACAAATTACTGTTTGCATAGAAATTTCTGTTTAGTGACTGTTTACCATGGAGAGTTTCCCACCATGAACTGTTCTATGACATAAATGTCTGTATATCGTTTTAAGCTTGAGCCACAGTTCTCCTATATAGGTAGATGCTTTGAATTCCTCTTTGACATGTGAGATGATGGCCTACTTATTTAACTTACTAAATATACAAAACTTCCTACTTGTTTTGTTTCATCTGTCCTTTGTGTTTTAGCAGTCATTGTTAATAGTATTGTCTCATGGTAACTGATATCAGTTTGAATATGAGCACCCCCAAAGAGATCAGATAGGTATGTTGCTGTTGGGTCTAATGTATTTCCATCATGAGTAAAAACGCTTTTCATACTATTTCACAAGATGTCTTGTCTTGTCACATCCACTGCTTACAAAAACGGTAATATTCGCGATTTGTTGTTGGATGATTAAGATCTCCTCTACTCATGATGGTAAGATTGTGGAACTTTCCCGCTGGCAAACTGTGGGTTTGTTGAATGTTTTCAGTTTCATTTGGGTGAACATCTTGTGGACAATAGAAAGATTAATTACAAATTTATGGCCATCCTTGACACTGAGTCTTGTCTAGAAAATCTTCGTAGCAGTTTCAGTTTATGTCTCAGTGGATTTGAGTGTCTTGTCTACTGTGAAAAATACACCATTCCCTTTTCCCATTAGCCTATCTTTGTGACATGAACTTAGATTTTTACTGCTGTCAATTTTGTGTTTAACTAACTTTCTATGCCTAGAATTACTTCAAACACAGTCAGTTTTTTGGGAATTCTTTAACAGTAAATCACCAGGATTGTAATTGTTTCACCTGTGCCAGCAATTTCTTTGAATCTTATCCTAGTATGTGGGAGTCTCCTACAGCTATTATTATCTGGAACAGACATTGTCACGTGAACTAAAAACCCTTGTATGCCCTTCACGTATGGTCAGCCATATGGAAAGCAGCATCGGACGTGTAGTGCATCCCTCACCCACTTAGGGTTACCCTTGAATTCTCTGTTCTGCGGTTTGAATTGAGGAAGTCAGAAACTAGTTTGTCACAGAATCCACCATGTTTCCACTTCTATTACTCATCTTAGAACAGGGTGGCCTTTGTCAGTTCTTGTTTTGGGACAGTGCCATAAATTGTGAGCTTTGTTAAAACTTGTTGAGTGCGACTGGTACTCTCTGCTAGTTACTGGACTGGTCCGAGTAGATGTAAGATGACCAGCATCATTTGTTACACTAATGCAGTGAACTTTGTAACAGCTAAGTTTATGTTGCAGTTGTAAAATTCCTAAACTGATTATCTAGAAACAGGCTGTGTGTGCATAAAAGTGGAAATACTGCACAGATCATGTAAATATGTACACTGCAATAAAGCATGCATTAACCAACGAAGGATGTTTATGTAAACTTTTATGTAGTACATTGTTGCAGGGAATATTTTAGCATATCTAACTATGTTCATCATTCTTTATTTTCAGAGGGGAGAGTATCCTGCTGTTCCTGGTGCAGACTGTTGGTAGGCAGTCTCTGGAGCAACGCCAGTACAGAGCATCGAGACCCCGCAGTGCATCTGCATCGAGCAGGAAGACTCCGTCATCTGATCTAGGTTGGTTGTTATATGTGTGTTATCAAGACTTTTGATCAATCTTTTCCTTGCTACAGACATGTTCTTTGCATTCTGTGATGATGAGGATGGCTTGTCAAATAGTGGTGCCTGTGCTGAGACACAGTGTTCCAGTTGATGTGAAATACTTACTGTGTGATTTTTCAAATACTGTTTGGTGAAAATATTTTATTTTTGCAAATCTCACTGTGTGATATCTTCACTTGATAAAGAACTGAATTTCTTTTCATTATCCATCAAACTACTGCACTGCTTCGAATTAAGTAAAATAATGCACAATATTTTAAAGAGTTTACAGATGTAAAAACACATTATGTAAACTTCATATATGGTTGATTTTAGCACATACATTGCAGTGAATGAAATGTGATAAGATACTGAAATGTTATTTAAAGCTGAGAGGGGAACGATATCTCTTTTATATCTCGAGTTACTGGGCTTCAATCCAGCATAGGGTCATGCATGATGCACCCATTCACATTCTTGTGTGCTCATAATAATCGTCATATCTCAAAAGATTCAGTATATCTAAATGAGGTTTCTCGCAAATCATAGTGCACATTGAAGCACATAGGTTCTATGATAAATACTTCGAACTTTTTTAATCACCAATATATGGAAGTAACTCGTCTGCAGCAGTGAGAGCTTAGTAGCTCAGGATGCATGGAGACATCCATTGCAATGTAGGAAAGCACATCTGGGGAACAGCTTAGCAGGAGGTGCATACATGTCCACAGCAGCAAAAGGCTTACATTACTGGGTTTCTGATCTGCAGCAGCTACTCTGTGTTTAGTGCTTAATTTTTTCTACATTGTGAGGTTTTATGTGACCCTCTGTACATTGGTAGCTTGTTGATAAACAGTGACTGTACACACAGCTGCAACATATGCACTGTGTTTTGTAATGTTGTAAAGCATTGCTTACGAGAGAAGTTGTGCAAAATCATGTTTTGCTGGTATGTGCATATCGACAACAAAGACAAATGGATAAACTATGTATGACAAGCTGTCAGCATAGTCAGCATAAAGTAATGTGCAGAATGTCGTACATAATCCAGCAATGTAGAAAAAATAACTGAAGATGAAGAAAGGTGCTATGAAATATGTTTGGATTTATGTAAAAACTTGGATATCAGGCAGACCTGCAAGCCAGCAATTTTGTCTGTAAAAACACTTACTTCAAGACTTTCAAAACCAAATGATGAGTAATACTTCTGATTGATTTCCATCTCAGTTTTTGTGCACTTGAAGGTTTTAAGTGTGGCTTAACCAGCCTCTTATGGCTAGCTTTATACACTCTTGAACAGAATTCCAATAACACCATAATGTATCTTGAATGTAATTCTCTGGTGGGAAACTTTAATTGGGCAGTCAACCACATGTGCCCTCCTCCCTCCCTCTTCCCCCCTCTCTCTCTCTGTGTGTGTGTGTGTGTGTGGGGGGGGGGGGTATTAAACAATGTAGGAAAAGACAGAGCACTATTTACCATAAAGCCTTCATCAGTAGATGCATACACACACACACACACACACACACACACACACACACACACACACACACACACACACACAAAGCAGGCATACTACATGCGTACACAATTGCCAACTCCTGCACCTCGGGCCAGAATGTCATTATGGTCTGAAATGCTATAGTTCGTGGTTGTGTGCATGAGTGCCTGTCTGCAACTTCAGGTTCCTTCTTTACAGTAAGTAGAATCTCCATTTTCCTACATTTTTGATATTCCTACCTGAAGTTTCCATTGTCTGATCTCTCTGTATACAGTTCTGTAGTTGTATTTTGTTAATGACTTGGTGGTATTCGTTTTCATTTTTTGCCCATATCCCTGTTAACTCTGGTCATGTTCCTCTGGGAATTGATAACTTGTGCTATTGCAATAATGCCAGACTTCTGGGTGAACATCCAGGGAAAATTGTTCAATAATTCCTTTAAATTTAAGCGGAGAACTTTGGTTTTTGTTCTGAATTATCACTCATTGAAAATGGTTTTAAGTTTTCAAAACAAAGTGTTGATTAGATTGAGAAGTCAAAACAACACTGATACACTCAGTATCATCGGAGATATATAATGTTTTCCTTTTGATGTTAATGAAAGGATGTAATACATGTAATAAGGTTAAGAAAGGGATCAACTTCTCTGTAAGTAACGAAAAAAGGACATATTTTAATTGGTGCTACACCATTATTAATGCTGCCACTGCTGTCACCACTACTGCTGCCACTATCACTATTAACACCATGTCAAGTGGATCGGTGTGTCCCATGTTGCATGTTTCTGAAGAAGTAGAATATTCACATTGTGCTGCCATGTTGCAGGTTTCTCAGAAAGTGGAATATTCAAATTGTAAGTGGGTGGTATGGATTTGAGTAGATCTAAAATATGTTTCTGACCTCCTGTGAACATTCAGTATATTGTAGCAGCTATTGTTAATTACTTTGGGCATCTGTTCTTTTTTTTTACCAAGGAGTCTAAGGTGCATGGACTCATTATTTGTGGGTCTGTGGAATGTGGTCTAGACAACCTACACACACACACACACACACACACACACACACAATCATGCAAATGCAACTCCCTCACACATTACCCCTGACTGGCAGCGAGAGATGGTGCTCATGTGTGAGAGTCCTCTGTGTGTGTGTGTGTGTGTGTGTGTGTGTGAGAGAGAGAGAGAGAGAGAGAGAGAGAGAGAGAGAGAGAGAGAAAATTCAGAAGAAGGCCTTTTGGCTGAAAGCTTACTTGTTCAGCATCTTTTGTTGTGCCAGTGGCAACTCAACATCTCCACCATATGTTGAGTAGCAATCTATCCATTTCATAATATGGTCAGACTTAACAGATAATTCTTTTGGGGAGAATAGTCTCCCTATCATTCACAGACTGAGTATTTTGGACTAGCGGAATGAAACAAAGGCAGTTATTAAATAGGTCCCTGTTGCCACAATATAAGAAACTGTCAAAACTGTAAACCTGAAGTTTGATAGTAAACAGGAACTGCACATTGAATACTGAAAAAAAGGTGCATATGATGTTGTTATTGTGGTCTTAAGTCCAGAGACTGGTTTGATGCAGCTCTCCATGCTACTCTATCCTGTGCAAGCTTCTTCATCTCCCAGTACCTACTGCAACCTACATCCTTCTGAATCTGTTTAGTGTATTCATCTCTTGGTCTCCTATGATTTTTACTGTCCATGCTGCCCTCCAATACTAATTTGGTGATCCCTTGATGCCTCAGAATACGCCCTACCAACCGATCCCATCTTTTAGTCAAGTTGTGCCACAAATTTCTCTTCTCTCCAATTATATTCAATACCTCCTCATTAGTTATGTGATCTACCCATCTGATCTTCGGCATTCTTCTGTAGCACCACATTTCGAAAGCTTCTATTTTCTTCTTGTCTAAACTATTTATTGTCCACGTTTCACTTCCATACATGGCTACACTACATACAAATACTTTCAGAAACGACTTCCTGACACTTAAATCTATACTCGATGTTAACAAATTTCTCTTCTTCAGAAATGCTTTCCTTGCCATTGCCAATCTACATTTTATATCATCTCTACTTCGACCATCATCAGTTATTTTGCTCCCCAAATAGCAAAACTCCTTTACTTCTTTAAGTGTCTCATTTCCTAATTTAATTCCGGCAGCATCATCCGATTTAATTCGACTACATTCCATTATCCTCGTTTTGCTTTTGTTGATGTTCATCTTATATCCTCCTTTCAGGACACTGTCTATTCCGTTCAACTGCTCTTCCAAGTCCTTTGCTGTCTCTGGCAGAATTACAATGTCATCGGCGAACCTCAAAGTTTTTATTTCTTCTCCATGGATTTTAATGCCTACTCCGAACTTTTCTTTTGTTTCCTTTACTGCTAGCTCAATATACAGATCGAATAACATTGGGGAGAGACTACAACCCTGTCTCACTCCCTTCCCAACCACTGCTTCCCTTTCACACCCCTCGACTCTTATAACTACCATCTGCTTTTTGTACAAATTGTAAATAGCGTTTCGCTCCCTGTATTTTACCCCTGCCACCTTTAGAATTTGAAACAGAGTATTCCAGTCAACATTGTCGAAAGCTTTCTCCGAGTCTACAAATGCTAGAAATGTAGGTTTGCCTTTCCTTAATCTATTTTCTAATATACGTTGTAGGATCAGTATTCTCTCACGTATTCCAACATTTCTATGGAATCCAAACTGATCTTCCCCGAGGTCGGCTTCTACCTGTTTTTCCATTCGTCTGTAAAGAATTCGCGTTAGTATTTTGCAGCTGTGACTTATTAAACTGATAGTTTGGTAATTTTCACATCTGTCAACACCTGCTTTCTTTGGGATTGGAATTATTATATTCTTCCTAAAGTCTGAGGGTATTTCGCCTGTCTCAACCATCTTGCTCACTAGATGGTAGAGTTTTGTTAGGCTTGGCTCTCCCAAGTTCTAATGGGATGTTGTCTACTCCCGGGGCCTTGTTTCGACTTAGGTCTTTCAGTGCTCTGTCAAATTCTTCATGCAGTATCATATTTCCATTTCATTTTCATTTACATCTTCTATTTCCATAATATTCTCCTCAAGTACATCGCCCTTGTATAGACCCTCTATATACTCCTTTCACCTTTCTGCTTTCACTTCTTTCCTTAGTACTGGGTTTCCATCTGAGCTCTTGATATTCATGGAAGTCTTTCTCTTTTCTCCAAAGGTCTCTTTAATTTTCCTGTAGGCAGTATCTATTTTACCCCTAGTGATATGCGCCTCTACATCCTTACATTTGTCCTCTAGCCATCCCTGTTAAGCCATTTTGCACTTCCTATCAATCTCATTTTTGAGACGTTTGTATTCCTTTCTACCTGCTTCATTTTCTGCATTTTTATATTTTCTCCTTTCATCAATTAAATTCAATATCTCTTTTGTTACCCAAGGATTTCTATTAGCCCTCGTCTTTTTACCTACTTGATCCTCTGCTGCCTTCACTACTTCATCCCTCAAAGCTACCCATTCTTCTTCTACTGTATTTCTTTCCCCCCTTTTTGTCAATTGTTCCCTTATGCTCTCCCTGAAACTCAGTACAACCTCTGGTTTAGTCAGTTTATCCATGTCCCATCTCCTTAAATTCCCACCTTTTTGCAGTTTCTTCAGTTTTAATCTACAGTTCATAACCAATAGATTGTGGTCAGAGTCCACATCTGCCCCTGGAAATGTCTTGCAATTTAAGACCTGGTTCCTAAATCTCTGTCTTACCATTATATAATCTATCTGAAACCTGTCAGTATCTCCAGGCTTCTTCCATGTGTACAATCTTCTTTCATGATTCTTGAACCAAGTATTAGCTATGATTAAGTTGTGCTCTGTGCAAAATTCTACCAGGCAGCTTCCTCTTTCATTTCTTAGCCCCAATCCATATTCACCTACTACAATTCCTTCTCTGCCTTTTCCTACTACGGAATTCCAGTCACCCATGACTATTAAATTTTCGTCTCCCTTCACTATCTGAATAATTTATTTTATTTCATCATACATTTCTTCAATTTCTTCATCATCTGCAGAGCTAGTTGGCATATAGATTTTTACTACTGTCGTAGGCGTGGGCTTCGTGTCTATCTTGGCCACAATAATGCGTTCGTTGTGCTGTTTGTAGTAGCTTACCCACATTCCTATTTTTTTATTCATTATTAAACCTACTCCTGCATTACCCCTATTTGATTTTGTATTTATAACCCTGTATTCACCTGACCAGAAGTCCTGTTCCTCCTGCCACCGAACTTCACTAATTCCCACTATATCTAACTTTAACCTATCCATTTTCCTTTTTAAATTTTCTAACCTACCTGCCTGATTAAGGGATCTGACATTGCACGCTCCGATCGATCCGTAGAATGCCAGTTTTCTTTCTCCTGATAACATCATCATCCTGAGTTGTCCCCACCCGGAGATCCGAATGGTGGACTATTTTATCTCCGGAATATTTTACCCAGGAGGAAGCCATCATCATTTATCCATACAATAAATGCATACGATACCTAAGTAAAATAAGTGCTGTTTATGAGCAGCACCACTTTTTACAATAACATAGTACACATAGTAACATTCTAAATTAACAGGGCACAAATTTCAACACAATATAAAAAACAGCGCTAACAAAAGAGAAAACCAATGGTAGGATTCAAAACTCTTAGTATGACTTTCACACTAGATTTCATTTGCTCAAAATATAAAGTGGAGTGATCAGGTACATTTGTAAATTGCACATTGTGTGTAGGAAGTAAACATTTACTAGAAGAGTGGTTAACTGAAAATCATTTTATCTAGTAACTGAAATAATATTTTCTTTTCCAATGTTAAAATTTAATTGACATATTAAGAAATTATTTTGAAGTTCTGTTTGCTCATAATGGTAGTTTCAGTATTTTGTATGTGCCTAGCTTGGAGTTAGAACTAAGTATTAAAACCAAAATAGGCCTAAATTTTTTTGTTGTGCTTTGTTTTTATGAGGGCTCTTCAGAAAGTAGGGAACGTTTCCGTCTGATGCCACTAGGCATGCGCTGATCGTGTGTATTTCGGTATGCGCATGCTCGACAGCTCAGTCTGCATCCATCCATGACAGCGGAAATGTCTCTGCGCATCTGATTTTTTCAATATTCGAATTTGAAATGTGCGCTGCAGTTGAAAATCCTGCCAGTTGTGAGTTGCGGTCTGTGATGCGGTTTTTGTTGACAAAAACCTAAAACCTATAGAAATTTATCGTGAACTGTGCAAAGTGTACGGAAACAACGTAATTAGTTAGTGTTCCATCTGGAAATGGTGCATTCGGTTTAAAAATGGCCAAACCAATGTTCATGATGAAGAGAAGAGTGGATGATCGTGTTGCCAAAGTTGATGAAATGATTCATGAAAACCGTCGCTTCACAATAACGGAGCTTTCGCTTACTTTTTCACAAGTTTCACAGACTTTGTCATTTGAAATTTTCACTCAAAAGCCAGGCCACCACAACTTTCGTGCATGACGGTTGCCAAAAATGCTTACAGAGCACCATAAAAAATAGCGAATGGGGGCAATGTTGACATTTGTGGAGGCCTACCACAAACATGGTGAGTCATTACTAGATTGAATGTTAACCAGTGACGATACTTGCGTGAAACATGTCAATTCCAAGACAAAATTACAGTCCATGGAGTGGAGGCACATAAGGTCCCCCCAAAAATAAAGAAAATGTTTGCAAACCTTGTTAGCAAGGAAGTTGATGGCGTCAGTGTTTTGGGATAGGCTAGGTGTGCTTCTTATTGATTTTCTCGAACGTGGAGCAACTATAAATTCTGCCTGGTACTGTCAAACCTTGCGAGTGACGGCTGCTCTGGAGACAAGATGCATACCAATAGGCAGCGATGACGGCGCTGCAGGCGCCACCGAACGAAGACGAAACCGGAAGGAGAGACGACTGCTCCCACTGCCCACAGGTGGCCAGAATACCACACCAGTGAGATTGGGGCGGGGGACCAGCCGCCAACGGCAGTGAAGCAAGTGCCGCAAGTACAAGAGTTGTGCGCCATGCTGGCGGCTGCAGCGGAGGTGGCGATTGTGGCCTTCAAAGCCACCATGGACGCGGATAGGGCAGCCTTCAAGGCCACCCTGACTGCAGAGATGACAGAGGCATGCAACCAGCTGCAGCAGTTGCACTCGCAGAGGGCCCAAGACATCCGTGCAGATGCAGCAGGCAGAGAAGAGACGTCAGCTGCCACTCCCCTGGCGGATCAGCTGGTGGCAGGACACACTGAGGAAGAAGAAGACGGAACACGCTGCACCAGTGCCAAAGCCCATTGGCTCTGAGCAACTCTGCTCCGACAAGGTGGGCAACCATTGCGTCAAGGACGCTCAAGAGCGTGGGCCCTCATTGAGCCTGTCTGCGTATCCAACAAGCAAGTAGTGGTGCCGCTAGGCGGTCACGCATCTCAGTGCGCTTGGCTTCGACGCACGCCCACCAGACACCGATGGATGACCTGGGCCCTCCCCCGTGTGAAGTCACCCCTGACAGTGCGGCAGGGGCTCTCACAGCACAAACTGCAGCACACCGTGCTGCAGCACCGTCTAGGACTGATCTCTTATGACGAAACTTAGCATGACACTGTATCCGATTGCATGATACCCACTTCTAACATAACCTACCCTTGCAAGACCTATCACAGTCAGCAAGACATCCGCTATTGCTCTTACTAGGTTGGTTGGTTGGTTGGTTGGTTCGGGGAAGGAGACCAGACAGCGAGGTCATCGGTCTCATCGGATTAGGGAAGGACGGGGAAGGACGTCGGCCGTGCCCTTTGAAAGGAACCATCCCAGCATTCGCCTGGAGCGATTTAGGGAAATCACGGAAAACCTAAATCAGGATGGCCGGACGCGGGATTGAACCGTCGTCCTCCCAAATGCGAGTCCAGTGTCTAACCACTGCGCCACCTCGCTCGGTGCTCTTACTACCCGACCTAACTATTGCAGAGGTTTTTTTCCCTTGGCACTTGCCTTGGCACTTTTTTTTCCTGTGCCCTTCAAACTGCTACCCTTCGTTCGACTTTTGACCCAATCTATCTCCCAGATTAGCGCGTATAAATGGCTAACCTTAGCCAGACGTATGCAAACATTGCAGTACTCACATCCTGTGACACCTCACTTTAGTGAAAACTAACCCTTTATGCAGAGATGGCAGTTGACCTTTTGAGTTGGCCATCATGCCGGTGTGGGCGTGGAGGGGCTCCACCTCTTATTTTTGGGGTAGAGGGGGGGAGGGGGGCTAAACTTTGCACAGCTTTAGAAGAGCAGTTCAAAATGAATGCTGAGGAAAGCTGATGTCCAAAATTTTGTTTTTGCACAACAGTGTCCGACCTCACACGGCACACCACATTAAAGAACTCCTTAATTAATTCAAATGGGAAATTTTCCTTCATCCACCCTATAGCCCCGATCGTGCACCAAGCGACTTCCAATTGTTTCACAAGATGAAGAACTGGCTTGCAATGCAGTGCTTTGATGACGCTGCAGAACTCCAGGTGGGCGTGACTCACTGGCTGAAGTCTGTCGGAGGAATTTTATGGCAAAGGTCTTTAAAAGCTTGTCCACTGCTATGATAAGTGCCTCATTGTGTTTGGTGACTGTGGAAAAGTAGTATGTCAGTCGCTCTTTCAGATGTATATAATAAAATGTATTTCTTCTGCTTAGTGGTGTTATATGTATATACACAAGCAGACATATGTCTGCTTGTGTCTGTATATGTGTGGATGGATATGTGTGTGTGTGCGCGAGTGTATACCCGTCCTTTTTTCCCCCTAAGGTAAGTCTTTCCGCTCCCGGGATTGGAATGACTCCTTACCCTCTCCCTTAAAACCCACACCCTTTCGTCTTTCCCTCTCCTTCCCTCTTTCCTGATGAGGCAACAGTTTGTTGCGAAAGCTTGAATTTTGTGTGTATGTTTGTGTTTGTTTGTGTGTCTGTCGACCTGCCAGCACTTTCATTTGGTAAGTCACATCATCTTTGTTTTTAGATATATTTTTCCTACGTGGAATGTTTCCCTCTGTGTGTGTGTGTGTGTGTGTGTGTGTGTGTGTGTGTGTGTGTGTGTGTGTGTGTGCCAAAACGTTCCCTACTTTCTGAATAGCCCTCATAAGTATGCTCATGTTAAAAGTAGATCTTACGGTTATTTTTCTGTTTCCGTTTACTTCCAGAACCTGATATGCCTGACCACGACCTTGAACCTCCTAGATTTAGTCGTCGTGGTCTGGAAAGGTTGTTGAATGATTGGTCTGCAGTGCGAGGAATGATAATGTCAGGTAAGATGAATAGGATACAGCAGGATATCCTCTATTATTTGTAACCCTCATTCGGCAGTGGTAGTTTTTCAGTTCTTTGCAGATTTAAAGTGGTGCATAGTAAGCATTTTCAAAATGAGCTTGGAAAGAGACAAGAGCTTGATCTTATCTTTATGGTATGCCAGATTGGAAGAAGATGGGACTGGTAGATAATCTTTGTAGATAGTTGCTTGTATCATGGGAGAACCACCTAGATTTTTTTGCAGCAGTACTCCATGTAATTTTGTAAGTGATTTCTCTTTGAGTTGCTGTGAGAGGTTATGGAATCAGTTATAATAAATTCGGACAGTTGCTTGTGTATTCTTGGGAATTAGTTTCTTGTTCACAGTACCTCGTTTGACACACACCTTGGTACATATTATCATCTGTGGAGAGACATAAACTTGTGTACCGTGTGTTGCTTTTCATTCCTGATCAGTTCACGCTTCAGCAGAAATTGCAGTTCCTATATAGTCTTCATATGTTACAGCTTCTCGTTAGGCATAAAAAGAAATCAAGCCAACTAAGAATCGTAAGATTTGCATTCATTTTTTGTTTTGTGTCCACTTGCTGGAAACCATAATATTTGAACAATAGTGGCTGCAGTATTATTGTAGTAACTATCGATAAATGCTTTGATTCATTTTGCTAAGTAAAAGTGTGCTTGGAGGTGAAGGCTATAATGTGTTAGTGAAGTGTCTCATGAGCCCGCCATTCAGAGATTGTGATTGCGGCAGTTGAACTTCAGTATTTCAGTTGACGGGGTTTGTGGTTTTGTTTGGACAGTTAGCAAATGAAGAGTGAAAAGAGAGAGGGGTGGATAACTCCATTAGTATTACCTTATATAACAGATAAGCTTATTTACCACTAGAATTGGAGGAACATCGTTAACTGTACACAAGATCATTGCACAGCATACCGTTAAGTGAACTTGTGAGACAGTTTGGAAATTGAGGTGAATAGTAAAGCAAAGGTTTTGCTTCTGGCTATGGAATAGAATGGCATAGGGCAACAGTGACGGGATCAGGACACCATGTCACAAGTATTTTAAATCAACTGGCTGTGGTTTTGAGTAAAGGGGGCCAGATATTAATAGTTTGGAGAGCAGGGAGAGCCTAATCAAGAAAATGGAATGTAATGTAAAGAGTAAACTAGACAGTTAAGCACAGCAAATTGGCAGGTGACTGTGGGATTCATTGAAGGTCAGAAGTTGCATGATAACATGACGCCAAGGGGAGTTAACCAGAAAGTGAGCAGATTGCTGTGGGCTTCAGGTAGGGGTCACATTGGTGCTGTGTCAGTTGCAATTGGGAGGTGTTCATGCACAAGACATGACCTACATCTTAACAGCAGGGAGAAACATACATTAGTCAAATCGACTGCTAAAAGTATAGAAGAGGCGATAGATACCATTGCTGAGAGTGGATTTCCTGTGATAATCAGATTGTAAGTGTTGGCTTTTGTAGGCCAAATAGCTTATTCAGACTGACTGTTCTACAAGATGCTAAGACAAAATGCAATGTTACTATAAAAGAATGTTGTGTGAGTAAGTTTATATAGGCACAACAGAATATTCAGTGATTGAAAATGAATTCTAATAGTGTTCTTGCATGTTTATATGAATGGGGCACTTGAAAATTCAGGGATACAGTATTGAAAAGGAGAATACTATAGATTGGCAGCCTCTCAGGAAAAGTTGGTCAAGGGTACATGCACTGAGCCTTTTATGAGGCAAAGTGATAATTTGTGCAAAAATATTTGTTAATGACTCTTCCAGTCAGCTTCTTGGCCCTCTAAGGGTACACCCGTCCTCACACTACCATAAAGCTGTTGCAACATTGTCTTCCAAACAACCATTGTAAATATCCTCAAAATCACAAGATAACGAACAAGTAATTTTGACAGTGGTCAAACTGTATCACACCATGTCGACACAACTAAGCGGAGCCTCATTTCCGCGCCAGATACATTAGCTTTTCAACATTTGGTGATCTCTGTTGTAGTCAGTGTGTGCATTTGTTGTTGTGGCATTGTGTTTTTATTTTCATCATCTTTATGTGGTACTATTGACTAAGATTTGGTTTTGTTAAGAAAGTGGCACATCTTTGGGTTTAATAGAGGATGAAGTTTTGGAAATTCTCGCTAGAAGTGAAACAGAATGAAATTGATTGTGATAATTGTGAACACTCTTGAAGCAACAATCCTAAGCTGTGGTATTAGCTTAAGTTTGTTTCTGTAAGAAAAGAAAAATTTTCCAGTCATATTTGATTGTGAGAAAACGAAGTTTCATCCATTTTGTGCATATATTTGGGAATTCAGTTTCAGGATACAATTATTGTAGATTAGGTCAAGATTCTAGCATTATGGTAGTTTTCTGGTAGTTGTAACAGATCAGATGGAATTTGTACCAGATGAAACTGATAGATTTTATTCGTATAGTAATTCAGTTGCACTAGAATTTATGCATTCTATCTTGACACATGATCTTGAAGCATGATTTGAGAAACTGTTCTCTTCATTGCTATTTGACTGCTTATACCTTGTGTGAAAATGCTGAAGAATAGTACCTCCCAGTTTAGAGGCATATTCTCCAACTACTGATGGCACAAGACCTGTTGTTGTAGGAGGATCCTAGGTAACAACGACCAGAGACGTGTGGCAGTGACTGTCGATTTCAAACCCAACAAAAATTGTGGCTGTCTCTGAATGCTGATCCATCTCGGCAAGTTTCTGAACAATCATTGCAAGGGAACTGCATGCAATGTACATTAAGTCTGGCACCTCGGAAATGGTCATTGCTCACAGTGACACATGAAGTTGCATATCTTCGATGGGCCAAACAACACAAACTAGACAGTAGCTGACTGGATGTGTTTAGAGTGATTAGGCCTGGTTCCAAAAGATGAGAGGTACTGACAGCTCGAGTAGGTGTTTACATCCAGTGTGCAGAGAGCGTAGTTCAGTCCAGAGGTAGTTCTATGATGTTTTTAAAGTGTTTACTGTACATTACTTAGGCCCAGTCATTCACATTATTGCCTTCACAAACTGATATTTTTATTTCAACATTCGTGGTGACAGAGAGTTTGCCCTGTCTTCTATATCTTAAAGATGAGTTAACTGTGAACACACACAACTTGCAAGATAACAACTGTATTCACAGGCTTTCACACGTACATTTCAAGTTTGACAAACGCTCTGGCCCCTATTGCAAGAGTAGGTTGCTAAATCGTCCAAAGTGGGTGAAATAAAGTAGTAAACGTCCTCGTAGTTTGGTATCTCCAGAGGAAATAAAATACTCTGGACTGACCAAAACTAGTGGAACTTGGTCAATGTCTGTATATCCAGTGGATGCAGTCACCGTCTCTTGCTCCAGGAACTGACAAGGCCTGATTCTAATATCATTGGAAGCAGTAAATATGTGATCTTGTTTACAAGCTACAATTATTTGTGCAGTTATACATTCCCCTTCTGTTATATATTCTTTTGGAACTCAATGTCATCTGGTTGTTCGAACTCATTCAAGTCATATCTTCATCAATTTCTAAATTTTACCAGCTTCTTTAAGTTTAGTATGCAATTCATAACTGATAAAATGTGTTTAGCATCCCAATCGTCTGTTGGATATTTTCTACAGTTCAAAATCTAATTTCTAAAGATATTACTTACTATTATATAATCTATTTGAAATCTTGTGGTACATCCAGGTCTCTTCCACATATACAGCATTCTTCTTTCATTTTTAAACTGAGTTTTAGCAGTTAATAAATTGTATTCTGTTACGAACTCTTGTAGGAAGCTTGCCCTTTCGTGTCCCCACCACCTCCCACTCACTCACCCACCGCACAGTCTGCTTTCTTCCACTATTTTCTTCTTCCTGCTAACAGATTCCAGCGTCCCTTCACTATCAAATTTTCATTTCCCTTAACATAATGATTAATTTGCTTTATCTGATACTTTTTTCAGTCTCATCATCTGTGAAGCTACACCATGTTGAGAACAACAAAGTCATTGATTATGAAGCTTGGAAGAGGGCAATGTTGCAATTTGCCATTAGCCATGTGTGCAGCATGGTTATAGCAATTATGCAACTGAACTCACTCACACGTTCTGCATGGTCCCTTGAACCAATTAAGAAAGTTCTCACAATATATCTCTTTGTAATAGTTGTTTGTTTTCTTGACTTAAAATGCAGCAGATGTTCTGTAAGAAACCATTAGTAGTTCCACTGCTTGGGAGAATGCTACCACAACTGTCATCTGCCTAGTCTTTTTGGGCAGAATGACCAGTGTTAATCCACGTTCCACCCAAACACACAATGTCTTAATATGGGGTCCACAGTAACTCAGTTCTCATTAGTTTTCTTGTATCTGAAACTATGGGATTTCATATCTGTTCGCAAAGAAGTCTCAAGGCCATTGAATAATTTACCTCATTTCATTCTTTTGCACTTGCTGCAGTGTGACTTCGTATTACTGTGTGACCATAGCAAAGATGAGCCTTGTTTATGCTTTACACAATATTTTTCTTTGTTGGCCACCTTACAGTGTTTCTTTTGGATCTTCGTGACAGCCTGAGTTCTTTCCAGTACTCTCCCTCTCAAATTTTAATGTTCCAGAGGAGGAGAGCACACAACAAAACAAATTGTAACAATTACTGAATGGTAAAACCATTGTAAGTATCCACCAAGGCTGTAAAGTTCTCTGCACATGATGTCATGTTACATTACATTACTGGCCAGTTTCAAATGCAGTTGTGTTGGTGGTATGAATGTCATATTCAAAAATTATATAATGCTGCGTGGAAACAGACACATGTTCCCACATACATTGAAAATATGAATATATATATTCTTGCGCATCACATAATGCATACAGGATTTTATCAAAGCAGTTCAGAGGCAGGCTGCTAGATTTGTTACTGGTAAATTTGATCAACACACAAATGTTATGGAGATGCTTCGGGAACTCAAATGGGAATCCCTGGAGGGAAGGCGACATTCTTTTTGAGAAGCATTATTGAGTAAATTTAGAGAACCGACATTCAAAGCCGACTGCGGAACGATTCTACAGCTGCCAACATACATTGTGTGTAAGGACCATGGAGATAAGATACAAAAAAATCAGGGTTCATATGGAGGTATATAGATAATCGTTTTTCCCTCACTCTATTTGCAAGTGGAATAGGAAAGGAAATGATGAGTAGTGGTACAGGGTACCCTCTGCCGCACACCGTATGGCGCCTTGCGGAGTATCTGTGTAGATGTTGATGTAGGAACAAATTTTGTAACATGTTATATAACTGAAATGCTTTAGAAGCCCCAGCTTGTATTAAGCAGCACAACATATTCTTTTGCTTCCATGGACATTTACGTTCGTGGAAGTGAACAGACACATTGTGCTGCTAAACAGTGGTTCAGTTATATGATGTGTTAAAAAATGAGTTCCTGTAGGCGGTATGAGATATGGAACATTATACATGTAGATTTTTTACATTATGTGGGAGTAAGCATCTGATCTTACCACTAAATAGTTTTTAACACATCAGAGAGTGAGCCCGAGCCTGAGCACAATGCAGGCTACAACTTCACCTATAGATCAGGCTGCAATTTCCTTGAGAAGGAAAGACCATCTCATCCTGAATGATAAGTCTCCCCTGACCCGTGTGGTTCTGGGTGACTTTTCCGAAATCTACCCCTTTTCCTAGGCCTCGCCACTCCTTTTTCTTCACCCATCTTCCTTCCCCTTCAACCCTTTTGCCTGAAGAAGGAGCCACTTGCTCCAAAAACTTGCTTTATGTTTGTGTTCTGCCACCGTTTGATGAGTTGGTTTTTTATCTATCCAATTAAAGAAAAGGATAGATTGCTACTCACCACATGTGAGTAGCAGTCAGGCACAACAAAAGACTACTAAATGAGTAAGCTTTCAGACAAAAAGCTTTCTTCGGAATTAGATATTGTCTAATTCAGAAGAAGGTTTTTCGGCCGAAAGCTTACTTGTTTAGCAGGCTTTTTGTTGTTCCTGTCTGTGACTCAGCTTTTCCACTACATTATGGAAAGGATAGATTGCTACTCAGTATATGGAGGAAGTGTGTATGGGAGTTGTTGAGTGGCCTGTTTGGTGAGTAGCAGTCCAGCCTTTTCATCATATTGTCATTATTCCATCCTGGATTTACCATTGATTGATATATAACGTTGAATTTCTCAACCTATTTTCACTCTCTGATCTCTCATAGCAATACATTGTGGGGGAGAAATTTATGTTGAGAAAGGTATTTTTCAAATAATTTTTCAGGTTTTTGCAGCATGATTGTTTAATGTTGTTCTTCTGGGTGTTCAACCAAGATGTTGAACCAGTACTCAATATTTTGATGTCAGACCCACTGGTCTTCTTCAGGTTTTGGGAGTTGTGGTGGTGGTGGTGGTTACTGTTTAACGTCCCGTCGACAACGAGGTCATTAGAGACGGAGCGCAAGCTCAGGTTAGGGGAGAATTGGTAAGGAAATCGGCCGTGCCCTTTCAAAGGAACCATCCCGGCATTTGCCTGAAACGATTTAGGGAAATCACGGAAAACCTAAATCAGGAAGGCCGGAGACGGGATTGAACCGTCGTCCTCCCGAAGGCGAGTCCAGTGTGCTAACCACTGCGCCACCTCGCTCGGTTTGGGAGTTGTCCTGTTAATGTGTATCCACTGCATGGGCCCCTACCAGCCTGGGAACTGTTGTTGATCTTCCCCACTAATTATAGCAGAGTTTGACCGCTGGTGCATGCAACCTTCGATGTTCTTTTGTTTCCCAGAGTTGGCACGGGTACGCCGTGAAACATGCATTTTAGTAGAATTTCCCAGCTCTGGTGGAAGTTAATAAATTGAGTGCCGGACTCCAAACTTTGTTTAAAATGAAACAATTACTTCCATTTGCTCAATAAGCTTTCTTTAAATGAAAGTTTCCAGTGTTTAATTTTCGATTTGGGCGGGCAATTTGGCAGTTAGTCTGACATATGCATAACGCAACATTGTGCAATCATTCAGGTAGCAATTTCAAAATGATTTTTGTGTAGAAATTGTGCAGGTTTATTTTGTTCACTTTTGTGTGCTGTTAAAAAAATCTTAAACGATTCGACTGAATGCTAAACTTTGGAATTTGCCACTGTATGGGAGGGCCATTGTCAACACTACGTATGAGATGGTCACTCTGTTGCATAGGTCATTTGTAGAGTCATATCTTTGTGTGCTGTTCTCATTTGCTTCCAGCATATATACAGAAAATTGTACCATGCATTCACCAGTAATAACCACATTGTTCTTAAAACAGGAATGCAAGACAGACGTGCTCTGTTTTGGTAGGCTGCACCAAGAGTGGAATGACTACAAGGTATTCTTCATTTTCCAGTGTGAACATTGAGCTACCTTTGATTATGTTGAGCCTGTCCTGTGACAAGAATTGTGTTCTGAAGCACAAGTCAGCAATTTTGGGCAAATACTCCGTCTTTTGTAGACTGCGGCAAGTATTCTGCCGAGTAATGGGTCTCGATTCATTGTATTGGCTATTCGTAGGTAGTGATAGGGAATTTGTTAGGGCTATGTTTCAGATTAGCAGTGGTTTGAAAACATTTAGCCATCTTCTTGTGGAATTAGTAAACGAGGCAAGGTTTTGACTTCAGCATGTTTAGAGGTGGGCTCAGTAAATGTAAGTTCAAACAGTTACTTAATAATTACAGCGTAACTACTTTAAAGCATTGATAATTATTGATTCTCATACGAGTTTCATATAGTCTTTTATGTTAATATCTATTGAATAGGCCAATACAAGTGACTTTAATGCACACATCTTTATTTTATGGTGGTGCAATAACGCAGTCTCACATTGGGATCATTTGACAGCTTACGTAACTACATTGCACTCTGCCAGGTACAGTGACAGAACCACAGTACATCAGTGCATCTCGTATTTTTCTTGATGACACTGTGGTTCCACTGGCAACTTAAATCTTGGTACTTGTCGTCCTAATACTTAATGATGAGGTCAGTGTGGTCCGGGCATAATCATTTGGGTGATGCAATGAAACAGGAGCCTCCTTAATATTGCTTCTACCATAAATGACCATGTTTGCATAAAAATTTTGATAGTATAAATAACTGATCCTTTAAATT